>NW_022597961.1:0-17629 GCF_009176505.1 Sitodiplosis mosellana
GAGCAAATCGACGACGCTTACTGTATAATACAGTGGCGTGTGTTGCTACGTGCAGCCGCAACGACTCGACCGAAGTGTGTTCAGTTGATGTGGCTGCACGCAGCAACAACATACACATTCCGGTCGAGTCGTTGCGGCTGCACGTAGCAACACACGCCACTATATTACACAGTATGCGTCGTCGATATGCTCGGATATATGCCGAGTTAAAACCGAAGCCATATTGCTGTGCAAATACTCAGAAAATTTTTCAAAATTTGTTCTGATAGTTTTCATTTCAGATTCAATATATTGGCAGTATTTAGTTTTCATCGAATTTTCGTTTACTCAAGCCTCATCACCACGTCAAGGTGAACTGCCACCCAAATAGCTAGAATTTTATTTGGGCCACACACAATATTGAGTAGTGTGTGAGATGAGGACCCCCGAAGGTTTTTTTTCAAGGTGGTTGTCTCCACTTAAACTATTGGCTTAAAAATACTCGCCATGACACTGGTTTTTGTGCTGTTTTGACGCTTCATGGCTTTGCACCACCAATCTATGGTTACTTCAAGTAACCGCGCAGCTTTCGTTTCGAGGGAATAATTTAATGCTCAACCAAGAAAGTACTAGCATGCCACCTCTAACCGAAAAAAATTATTAGTACTTTTGGTTTTTTTTAAATGTTGTTTTTTGTTGACTAACGCTGTCTTGGGTGATTAATTCGAATATAGAAGCCGTGCGTTATATGGCGCCAATGCTCTAAGGCTTGGCGCAGAAGTAATCTTATCACGATGGTACAATCCTGTGAAGACCATAAGGAAAAATCCATCAAGTTTCCACCATTCTCTTCCATTCGACGTATCAATCTGCTGATATTAAAGACACGGGTACGCGGCACATAGTTCAATATAAATGTCGCTATTTCGGAGACAATTACTTTTGCTCCTTGATTATGCTGCTGCATTTGTACCATTGCAAGCATCAATTCCATCGCGTATGTCTCTGGTGCAAGCGTACAGTACAGCATTCTTCTTCGGGCTGCTTCCCTTCTTAAGTTAACTAAAAATTCAAGGAATTCTTGATCCATATTCGCTGTTTTTTTTGTGCGTGTGTGTCTTTTCACTTCATTCGATTTTTATTGTTCTATTCACTTCTTTCGTTATAAATTTCGCTTTGATACTAAAAATGTTTTTCGCTTTTTCATAAAATTTGATGACACCCCTTTTATGATGGGAGTAGACTGTTCACCCTGATTGCAAACCATACTGTTCCATTCGTTCGGCATTTATGGATCTGCAGCTCAATTACGAATCATACGAGCCTACCAACTTAGCACGGCCTTGAAGCACTACAAAAGAAATTTTGACTTATTTGGTTCTGAATTTAATTATAATTTTCCAAACTATGTCAAATCTAAATTTCAAAAGTTCTTTTGTAGCTGACGAGTGTTTATACAGACCATGACAATGGACAGCACGTTGCCGCCCTGTCAAAGCTGTCATGCCCTGTGTTTTCATAAAACTTATGAAACACCGGTCACGATTCCAAATTTTTTGAAGCCAATCGGAGTCGGTTTACAGGTACCTCCCATACAAAAGTGTCAATTTTTTTAGGTTTTTCTTAGGGCAAGTACCCCAGGATCAAATTAAAAATGACTCATCTTCGAACTTAAACTAAGTTTTTGGGATACACAACTTTTGGCATTTCCAGATTTTGATTATCTCAATTATTTTTTGAGTTATCGTGTTAACAAATAGCTACGACGACAACGACAACGACAACGACGACAACGACGGCAGACATTCACTGTGGCTGCATATATAGCTGAGCTATTTACAAATAGCTGGCTGTTTGGTAAGTTTTGATTTTGTGACTATCTTGTCATGCAAATTCATGTGGTATCCACGAATTTGGGACAAAAAATGTATGTAAATGATTGAAAAGGTGTCCCACATTCTTGGATACCACATGAATTTGCATGGAAAGATAGTCACAAAATCAAAACTTACCAAATAGCCAGCTATTTGTAAATAGCTCAGCTATATATGCAGCCACAGTGAATGTCTGAACGACGGCACACGAACGAAAAAGTGTCTCAAAAAGTGGTTTTCTACGCGTTTCATGAGTTTTTATGATGATCTAAACCAATTTTGCGAAAAAAGTTTTCGGGACCAATTCCTATACTTTCCCTTGACACGGTGTGTACGGAAAAGTAAAACGGCAATGAACAGACACCTCTTTGTATTGCTATAGCGCATGGTAAACTTGAATATCTATGATCGAAAAGACGAGTTTATCTATTTCATTTATCCATTATCTTCCAGGTAAGACGATGATGGCTCAACTTCTCATCGAAAACGGAGCTAGAATATATTTTGGGGACGATGATGGGTGGACACCTCTTCATCAAGCTGCTATCTAAGGTGGTTTTAAATATTTAGGCTTTAAAGCTATGATTCAATCTATTTCATTTATCTTTTGTTTTTTAGGTAAAAATGAGGTAGTTCAATATCTCCGTGATGAAGGTGCACAGACATCAAATATCTCAACAATAATATGATATTCTTTATTGCCATTCAAATTTCGCTGAAAAATTCCCGTTAACTGAAGAGATATCCCGTGTGGGAAATTTTTGACTGACTAAAAGTGATTGTCTCGAACAAAATAAGCAACTGCAGTTAACTTTAATCACAAATCACTCTCAGTCAAAATGTCCCAAATTAGTCGACCGACTGAAAGAATAACTAAACGTGATTGTCTCCAAACAAAACACATGATTTCAATCAACTTAGCCAGTTTTAGTTGTGTATCACTATATACAGCTACATACAGCTGAGTGACTGTTAGTCACTTTATTTGCACAAAAATATGCTTACGAATGTAATTATACCGACTGTGAAATGGACCCACTGTATTTTGAATCAGAGTTTGACTTATCCGCCAGATTTATGCTATGGCATAAAAAAAATATGCGCATATTTTTTGGTACATTTGGATTTTGTGAATAACTTACCATGTAAATCATGCATTATTTTAAGAAATTTTTAGAGCTGCCCATTTTCAAGAAATTTTAAGTAAAACACTGTCCATTTTTGAGTTTTGAGCTGCCCATTTGGGATTTAGAACTGCCCAAATGGGCAAGAGCTGCCCATTAAAATAATGCATGATGTAAATTCATGTGGATACCACGATTTTTTGTCCCAAATTCGTGGTATCCATATGAATTTACATGGTAAGTTAGTCACAAAATCCAAATGTACCAAAAAATATGCGCATATTTTTTTATGCCATAGCATATATCCGGCGGATAAGTCAAACTCTGTTTTGAATTTTTAAAAGCCCAAATTCGATACCGCTGATCTAAAAAAAAATCTTCGAAATAAAACAGCAAAATCGTATTTATTTTGAAATGGTTTCGTTTATTGCATTGTTTTTTTTTATTGTTGTTGTTCAGAAAAGAAAATCTGTTGATATCACACGCACCCACACACGCACACAATGTTAAGAAAAATGGCTGTAGAACGTGGAAAATTGCAGAATTTGTTCGTGTTATGAATTCTTCAATTGGTGCTCAACCATTCTTCGTGTCAATTGTCATGTGTGTTAGCTGTTTGTGAGTGTGTTTGTATCTATTTTGCAATGAATGTTTATTTGTTTACATCAGTCTTATAAAATTTATTATTTTCTTCTTTACAAACCAACCATTTGATTTGTCATGTTGGATTGGCGAATAAATCAACGAAAATGAAGAAGCCTATTTGTGGAACCGAAAACCAAAATATGAAATGTCTATTTGGTAGAAGCAGAAAGCGTTTGAAATGTTTGTCTTGTTTTAAGGAATTTGGTTTGTCCGACACATGTGCGTACGGTTTTATGTTTTGTGTGTATTTTTGTTTCATTTTCGATCTGTATTCGTTTTTAAACATTATTTAAGAGCTACAAAACAATGACTTGGTCAAGATCATGAAAATTGAGTGTTTGAACATTTTGATAGGCATTCCGCTTCTTCTTACTTCTATTCCTATCTCTCTCTTTTTCGTTCTTGCATTTTCAATGAGTAAAGCTTGACAAACAACAACACGGCGTCAAAAATGTAAAGCTGACATCATCGCCAATGCGACTTGTCACACCTCGAGTCTCGAGATATGTTCGGTTGGATAATGGATATTTTTTTTTTTTAGCAATAAACGAAAATTCAAACAAATTTGAACATTTCTATGTAATCTTCTCTGGCAACATGTTATTTTCAAATTGTTATACTTCTATCTTTGGGTTTATCGTTCAAAATAAACTTTGGCTACTAATCTCTGTTTCTTCTTATTTGATTTCTTAACTCACTAAAATGCGAAATTTTGATCTCAATACCTACGATTAAACTGTGATATGACACGAACGTTTCGAAAAACGAGTCTACTGAGTTGTTTTTTTGTTTAGGGTTTGTCTCAACTTTAAATTTCTACAAAATTTAACATGATTTTTTCGTCTGGTTGCAAATGAGGTCCATGCCTGATGGGCACAATTTCTTTGTTTATTTTGACAATTGCTAAATTGTCCAAGATTTGAATATCCACCTAAAATTTTCGTTGAAAAACAAGTTTTGAATTTTCCAGCAGTAGAAGGTAAATAAATATCAAGAAATGATGGAGGAAAATTATTTTTTTTGGTGAACTGTTGGCTGAACTTATTTTTCTTGGTTTTATTCAAATGTAGAATGTTTCAATTAGACTGTAACTGACTTAAGTTGAATCAATCAACATGATTTAAATTAATCAAAACCTCAGCAGGACTTCAAGTTGAAAAACTCAACCGAATTTCAAGCCAATTGACATTTTCTAGTGATTCCAATTTGAATTGACTTCTATAATGACTGAGTCCATTACCAACGAATTTCATAATCAGATTACAAATAATTCGTTATCGGGAAGGGTTTTTTTTCTAATATCGAATCAGGCGAACAGGTCTCGGATTAAAGGATTTTTTTTTCATTCAACATCTGACAAAAATTAGCTCGGAAGGTTTCTTTCTTATTAGATCCGCTGATATTTGGACTGATGTGCCGAATTTTCACACCATAGGAATTTGTCGATCGGAAACTTAAATAATTCATTTCTTTTTATACTCCTAAGCTATTACAAATAAGTTATTAACTTCGAAAATCAAAAATAAAGAGATTAATTCTAGCGTTTGGATGATTTTGTGTCTTCATTTTTATCTTTTTCATTTAAATCGCTATTTACATAAGATAACAACTAAATTTTCATCAGCACTCTACCTCATGCTATCTCTCATTTTCACTGAGCGAGCTATGTATATATATTTATTTATAATTGTGTGTGTGTGTTGAAATGTGAAAATGCGTTCCACAATCATAATGTGTGGCCATGGGCAAATTGTATGGCATCCAACCTCGAATGCGCTCGAATATGCGTTTTTTCTTTAGAATGAATTTTTTTTTGTGTCAATTATGTTTTGGTTTCTTCTCATCGTTAAATATGTATAAATAAATTAAATTTGATGATGTGTTTGATATTTTGGAATACTATATTATATAAATATGGCGAATTCAAAAAAAAGGAACACTGGCTGCCAGCTACCCTCCGATCGATTTTATCGGCCGTTTCGATATTTGCGATCGCTGGATTTGGATCGGCTTCGACGCAGTCGTGATGGCCATCGATTGTTATCACTTTCACTTTCGTCGGAACTGTGCTGGCTGCCGTTGCAGCTTTGATTCCGTGCCGACCTTCGACTATTCACCGGACTTTGATCGTTGCGTGGCTTGTGGCGATCTTCGTCATACGATGCCGACGATTCGGATGCATTGTGCGTTTGGCTGAGCCATGACTGGCCCGAATAACCACTACTGCTGTGTTTGGTGCGATTGGGTTTTGGCAGTGAATCGGGACATGGATCGGGTGGTGGTTCCAATTCATTTTCGTCCAAAAATTCCATATTGATATTACGATAGTATTCTTCGGTCGGTTCACCGCCATAGTTGAAGAAATTTTTACCTAAACTTGGATCGCATTCTTCGTACAATACTGAACCGCTTTCGTAGTCATTTTCCTCTTCGATTTCGGGCGATGTGTTTCGATGACGTTTGTAGTTTTGATCGTCGGGTGGCTGTTGTTGTTGCTGCTGCTGTGCTTGCTGATGCTGTTGCCAATTTTGTGGGAAGTGTGGCACTGGCGGAGGAAGAGTTGGCCAACGCAATTGACCACCAGCCACCGGACGACGACATATTTGCGGCGACATTGCTACTGGATTCGTTCGTATTGTCATACTCGCCATATTCGGCTTGTAGTATGGATGATCGGGCGGTGGTGGCAACACATCGCATATGTTCAACGGTTCACGAACTGGCGCATTGTATTCACTCGACGATGGACTCGCCGAACATTTGATACACGAATCATCGGATTGTGCACCACGTTGCAACGTCACCTATAATGTTCCGAAAATTGGAAAGGTTATTATTTGAAACATTCGGAAATGGCTTAGACGATTCGTGTTGAGATGTTTGCTATTTTTCAATTGACATTTGAAAGTCTTACCGTTGCATATGGCTCTGGTGGTGCAGACACATTCATTGCCTTTGGCATTATTTGCGCCACTTCCGCGTATTCCGATGCGAGATTCGCATTTGGCGCCGTCACCGAATGCATCGGCTTCAATAGTGTGTTACCGTGTAACCAAAGTGTATGTTGCTTATCGGGCAGTGTGGCAGTCAAAATTGGTCCTGTTTCATGGAAATTGATAGAAAAATAAAAACGATCATTCAATGCAATATTAAAAAGTTCATTTTTTTGATGATCTAAATAAGGATCAGAAGGGATTGTGTTCCTTTATTTCAAAATTATGTTAGGACACTATTTCCAAGCGCACGATAGCAAACGATCGCAATCGATTGCATGAGCATTGCTCATTGAGCAATCGTGCCTTGAAAATAGTACCTTCACACGCAAGTAGTGCGTAGAAATTCTTTTTTTGCCTAGAAAAAGAAGATCAAATTTACCTGGATACGATGCTTTCATGTTGCGTTTATTTTTGCGAGCCCAATACAAGGCAAATATGGCTCCACTGATTAACGATATCACTAGAATGGCCAATGCGATTCCAGACATCCAGGTTGTTGCCCAAGTACCAACCGTTGGATCAGTTCTGTAAACAAATGGAATCGTTAGAATTTCACGTCACAATCAATCATTTCCAATTTTTCAATTTCGATCATTTTCTACTGAATTTTTCAATTTTTATTTCAAAGATTTAAGTCATAAGTGCTTAATATTCCTAGCCTAAATTGAGTAATGAATATTTTTCTTCCTTCCACGAACGACTTTTCATATTGGATCATATTGACCAATATGAAAAGATTCGAAAAAACTTGACTTTTTTTTAATTCAATGAAAAGAATGGATAAATTTCAAAGGGACGAATCGAAAATCTTCATCAAAATACCCTTTTTTGTACACAAAATAAAATGCATTGGTTCTTCAAAAGAAAGTACGTCCCTTGAGAACACTTATTTATTTTAAGAAGAGATTTTTTTGCAGTATTTTAAGAAGTGGTTATTGAAACGATATCGAAATCAGGATCAAAAGTCCCACATTCTATCCTGAATCACGTAATTTTTGTGGTATTTTTTTTTGGCTTTAATCTCAATTTTTTGTATCGACACACGAACAATGTTTATTGAACATGATGACATGAAGTGAATTGTGTTCAATTTGAACACTGATTTTCTTTCAATTGTTTTGCTTTGACGAACTACTTACTTTGGCGGTCGAGAAATGAATGATGGGTCCATGTGTAGTGCAGCTGGTGTACTGTACGGTCCTAGACCGCCTGCTGTTTGCGCTGCAACTCGTGCCGTATACCGACCACCTGGATTCAATGAATTTATTACTACCGACTGAGTGGTTGCATTCAACGACATTTGTCCCAGCAATTTGTTTGTTACATTCGACTTGATTTGAATCTGAAATTCGCAAAAGATGGTTTAAGTAAGTTGAAATTTTGATTTGCCAGTTGAGATTCTCAACTTGAGAAAAAGAAATTGTTTTCATGCGAATGAGACAGATGAGAGAATTTTCATTAAACTTCTGTTTAACGTACAAAGCAGGTAAAAACATTCATGCAAAAGAGATTCTTACTAGTTTACGTCAATGAGTCGTTTACCTTGTAGCCCGTTAATTCACCATTGAGCATATCCACTGGGGGTGGCGACCATCGAACAAAAGCTGCGGTGGTATTTATCACTCCGACTCGAATGTCGGTAGGTGGTGAGCTCGGTGGACCATCCAATGTTTTGCCTACAAGTAAGTAAGACAATTTGAAAAATGGATCAATTTATAATTGTTTGGTAATTTCTCTATCCTCTTTGTTTTCGATTCCACAGTCAATTTGTTGTTCTACGTTTTCTTTCTTTCTCTCCTACTTCATTGAATACAAGTCAATTTATCTCAACAATAAAACCCTTACCTTTTCGTATATTCGAAATGGAGCCGCTTAATCCATGTGGAACCGATGCGAATACCTCGTATTCGGTGTGTGCTCGAAGATCGTTGATTGTATACTCTTTGGCGTCAATCATGGCGCTGGCCGTTTGGAATTCATTCGAGCCGACAATGCGATAGTGAAGTGTCAACGATGTGGCTGGAATGCCATCATTCGTTTCCCAATCAATGTCAAGGGAATTTGGTGATGTAGCGAGCACGGAATTGATTAAAATATTCTGATCGTTGGAGAAGCGATCGCTCGAGCCAATTGCATCCAAAGATGCGGGCACATTTTCGCCATCCTTACCGTTTGAACTATTGATTACACGTATGAATATCCGCTTAATCGTGGATCCGGCTTCATTCAATGCGGCACATCCATACCAACCCTGAAATGACAATTTTGTTTTGATATTTTCCAAAAGTCAAACATTTTCTGAGAATATTTTTCAAATTTCAGGGATTTTGATTCAATTCCAATGAAATTCTTTAAATCAAAAAAATTATTTTCATAAAAGACGATTTTTAATTTTAAAAAAACACCTTTGACAACCTTTCAACTAAAGAAAACGTTATCCCTGTGATAAAAAGTCCTGTTTACTCACCTGATCACGTTCTGTTACGTCCAATAAAATCAATTCACCATCGTCGGTGACCTGTAATCGAGACACTTCTTGCGGTGCCTGTGTGGAGAACACCAAAATTGGAATTGCATCAGGTGTTTGGTCATCGTCACTGTCGATCGTATCATCATCGATTTGGCGCTTTTTTCGCAGCAATTTTTGCAATATTTCTTGATTTTCATCGCGCATAATTTGATCAAAGGCTCTTTGGCGCTTGTAACTTTCACTTTCGGTTGAAATGTCTGGTTTCTTTTGGATAATCGAGCGTTTTGATCGTAGGCTCATGATTTTTGCCTTGGCCAAAAGGTCTTCTTGTGTATCCTTCTCCAAATATTGCGTAATTTTACTATTCATTTGATGCTGATGCTGCAGCTGCGATGCAGCCGAATTCCCAATACGATCCCAAATGATACGCGGCTTTGGACGACCTTGAGCTCGGCATGGCAACTTTACTGAACCACCTTCATTCACTTCCACATCGGTGGGCGCTTCAATGAACGATGGAGACGCTGTGGAACGAAAAAATGTAGAAAAATTTTCAAATTCCAATTCAAAATTGGACAATGTTCGGATTTAATTTGTAAATCGACCAAAGAATCTCTAAATAGAATGGTTATCACCAGGCAATCATAGCAAACGATTGAAAAAAATGTGCACAAAAAAACAAAAAGAAAAAACATTTCTCCACCAAACTCACCATAAACGAGAATTTTCACAGCAACCGAAACATTGCCACCTTCGTTGTGTCCCTTGCAAATGTATCGACCTTGGTCTTCGGGCCGTGTATCTTCCATGCGCAATGTGTTATCCAGTAAAATTCGTGATCGGCCATCGGGCAGTTCGCCATTCTCGCGATGCCACGTCACCACCGGCACTGGATCGCCTTGAATCTAATTCACACACACACAAAACAAGTACATCGGTTAAAATGAGGTTAAGTATCGTTCCAAAAACCGGAGAGGTTATTTCCAATTGGAATTCAAAGTCGAAGTGTCAAAATAAATATTTAAGTAATATGATGAAATAAATCCTACTTCGCACGGCAAATCAAGACCGTCGCCTTCTATGACTTCAGTGTCTTGCGGTCCACGCAAAACGGTCGGCGGTGCCAATACTTTGAGCATAGCCGGCGGTGCGGTTCGACTTCCAGCCTGATTTTGTGCCGAACATTCATATTTTCCCGCGTCCGATGCTTGTACTTCTGATATCAACAAACTGCCTGAGTCCACCGTTGACAGCCTGTAATTTTTAATTTGCAAATATTTTCATTCATTTTTCTTCAAGAAATTCATTTATTTGAAGAAAAAAAACTAAAAAAAAATCACATTTGATTCAACACACAACAAACAAGAGCATGTTTCAATCCCGCCTGTTTCGGAACGCAAGTGACAGTTGACAGTTAGACACAAAAACAAAATACATGACATTTCAGATCTCAGTTGCATTGCGTTCAATACAGACGTCTTTCGTTGAAATAGAAATAATCGTTGCAAAAAAAAACAAATATTGAAAATCAGAAAAGTATTTTTGAAGTGGAAAAAGTCGAAAAGAGAGTGCAAAAAACACAGAAAAATGTCTGAAGAAACGGATATTTTCGACGTTGAACGTGAAAATGTTGCGGACAATAGTCAAACGTTGGTGAAATGTGCCATTTGTCAAGATGTTGTTGAAAAGACCAAGGCTAGTTTTGTTGACTTGTGTTTCCATCAGTATTGTTTTGATTGCTTGAAGAAATGGTGCGAGGTAAGTGAATGTTTTGTTTTTGTTTGTTAGTTGGACGAGATAATTTTGAAGTATTTTATGGAATCTCGATTGAGTTATTGTGGTTCAGTTCGGTTAATCTTCAGTTGTGTCAATCTATATCGTCCTTTTGCGACCAATTATGTTAACTTCTAGAGAAAAGAATGAAATCCGAACGACTTGTTTGTGTGAATGATTCAAGTATAATCAAAAAAAAACAATTGAAACCTCTTTAGAACACATTGACATTGACAGTGTAACACCCAGTTTCTTCATTACTTGAGTTTTACGGAATAAATTTCGATTTTAGGTTAAGGCCGAATGTCCATTGTGCAAACAAAAGATCGAGAAAATCATTCATGACGTCAAATCACCACAAACGTACAAAGAATTTGTTCCACCGATGACCAATCAATCGCTACTGCGCGCCCAACTCGAACACAGCTTTGATTTCAATCAAACATTCAGCTCGGACGATGACGATGACGGAACGGTATTCCGAATGGCTTTTCGTGCACCCGATCTATTGCGAATGTTGCAACCAAATGTTCTGATGCCCCGACGATTGAACATTGACACAATAAATGCCACAGACACATCCAGGTAAGTGAGACTAATGTCGATTGGTCATTGAATATGGTTGCAATGGGAATTGTCATTGAATGTGGTTAAAAAATGGTGTTGCTCCGAGAGATTCTCTCCGAGAGATAAAAACTAATGGAGAGACAAAAATTGTCGAATATTCAACGGAGAGATAAAAAATACCGTTTTAAATTTTTCTAAGAAAAAAAATTGTCGCATCATCAAAGTGATACTCAATCATTCTATTTTCGTATTCTTCCATTCTCTCCTTTTGATTGTGATTTTTTATAAAATGCTGCATGTGATTATACGAAGCTAATTGTTTATGAAACGTTTTGTTTACATTTCGTTGTTAGCACATCGAATGAGGGATTGAGTGTTGAGGAAAGCGACGAATCAGATGCCGAAGCAGTGAGCGAACCAAGCAACGCATCAATCGCTGAATCAGATGACATTTTAAATCGATTCAATGACGATTTGGATGACGAATTGGAGGACTTAAATGACGTGTCAATCATTGAATCGCAACAATCGATCATTTCCATTAGTTCAGACAGCGATTCCGCACACAGTGATCGTGAAGAGCTACCGGAAATCACAATCATTACACCGAGATCATCGCCTGAATTATGGTAATGACCACGCTATGAGCTTAAAAATAGCCATTGCCAATTGCTACGAACTCAACCGTCGCAAATTACGAAGTACTCAACAATAACATGACATCCAACGAAACGGACTCATCATCATTTACAACTTTATATAAGGCAATATCTATTTCATACACAAATTTATCATTTATTGAAGAAATTAAAATTGAAAAAAAAAAACGAGTTAACTATTATGTAAGACAAAATCGAGGAAATATGAAAAATTGAAAATGAATTTTAAGCTAAGGTAAATATTCTACTCAGTCAATTAATGCTGTGAGTTGAGCTCTCGTGTTGCAAAAAAAAACTTGAACAAACACATGTAAACCAAATAAAATGTAAACGAATAACAATGACAATTAAAGGCAATTTGCCCCATTCCATAATGATGTAAATTAAGTGCCAATGTAGGTTAAGTGATCAATCAATCAAATGAAACAGAAATAAAATCACTTTTTGAGGTTATTTACAAATTGAGTTGTTTTTTTTTTCAATCAAAATAGACGTTTCTGTTGACCATTTATGTTTTCAAATGCCCAATGCCCATGGAATGCTGAAGCTTTTCTATATTTTAAGTGAGTTCTTTTCTTTTGTATGTGTTCTTTTCCTCTGCTCTACTTCATTATACCGAATAACTTGACACCCATTATACATGTCGTATTCCACAATTTACGTACAATTTTCGGTTACATATTCAAATCACTGCCATAATTTTCTACATTAAAAACGTATTTGGCCACAGTTTGTCATGTCGTTTTTCGTCACATTACAAAAATCACCGTATCCAACCATTTGAATTGAAAGTTTGAATACAATGTTCAAGATAAATGAGAGTAGTTAACATGTTTCCACTTGTCTTGGTTGCTTAAATTGAACCGATTTCTTCGGATGGAAAGACAGTAGTCGATAACAAGGGCAAGACTAGTTGAAAAGATGGGTTAAAAAAAAGTGAAGCATTGCATGGAAATTGTTGTCGTCCACTTTTAGGTCAGTGTGGATCATTTCAATTCATTGAACTGGAAGTTAACAATTCCTTTTTTAAAAAATTCATGATGATGCACCGTAAAGTAATTGACCTTTTTTTCCCCTCACCAAAATGCTGATAAAGAATTGGTTGTTGAAAAATTCAATTAAATTTTAATTATATTTTTTTTTTCTGTCGGGTTTATAAATTCACGTATCGTCATGCAAATCCAATGTCATATCTATGGTTATAGATGTTTTACATATGAAACATAAATTGCATATGCTTCATACATCAATTTTCAGCTCATAAAAAATGAAATAAATGTGTGTTTGTGTGTGTTTTATTTAAAATAAAACATTCCTTACCTTTTTCCACTTAGATCAAGCGATTTCCCGTTCATATACCACAGCACGCTCGGCTCAGGTACACCTCTCGGCGGCGTACAATTCAGTACAACTGGTCCGCCAACCAATGCTACCGTATCCTTTGGCACCAAACGAAAATCATCTCGCAATACTGCAACAGGAAGAACAGAATTAAAAAAAAAATTGGAGCGTACACATTATTAAAACAAAACGACTTTATAATAATAAAGTTTTTCAGTGGGACATTATTTTAATGACTACACTACTTGTTGTTTTTCCCCCTATTTCTCTATCATACTCTTTCTTTCCTCCCTCTCTTTCTTTTTTATGCTACCCCAATCTCTCTCTCTGGAAAGTGAGAGAGAGCTCTTTCCAATTTTTTCCTCTCTTTTCCTCTCTTTTCCTCATTCTCTCCGTCTCTCCTTTCTCTCTCCCTCTCTTCCTTTCTCTACTGCTTTTGTTCAAAAAAGTATGATTAAACTGGAGCCAATCACGTAATGACAAGCTCAATTTCAAGCCGAATAATTTTTCCGTCGAAATTAAATTACAAGTTTGTTGGCAGCAGCAGCGGCAGTGGCAGTAGCAGTGGTAGCAGTAGTAGTATTAGCACACGAAACGGTATTCCATTAATAAGTTTGTAATAAAATGTGCCCGTTATTAACAAAAAATACCGTCTCTTCATACAGAAAAATGTCAACCTTTTCTTATTCGGGAACAACCGTTCGATTTGGAAGCGGGCCATTTAAATAACAAAATAGATCGTAATACCGTTTTGAATCACTAATGAAAAGCGTTGAAAAGTGTATTTGACTCAAAAAAATGCCAACCACTTAGATAAGATAAAAACTGGCACACTCCAAAACACATTCATATTTACCAAAGTGAATCGAATAAAAAACAATTTCCAATGCGCAATACTAAATATGATGGGCCATTTACGGCAAACAAATGTATTTATATGGGTATTCAATTTAATTCAGTCCTCCCCATCATATTGTTAAAATGAAAAGCATTTCAATTTTTGTTGCTGTTGTGCTCGAGAGGATGTTTACATTGAAAATGATTCATATTTTAAAATATGGACATACGAAAAAAAAATAACTATTTTGTTATTTATGAAAAGCATCATCATCCGCAACCTATTTTTATCGGTCGTAAGCCAGCGACTTTTTTTATGGTCAATTTTTCAATTTTTACGATTCAATCCTTTTTTTATGACTTAACGTCAGCATTTCGTTTTTTTGTTGTTGCTGCATTGCGTTGCGCTGCGCTGCGAATGTCTCAAAGTGGGAATTTTTCAAGTGGGAATAGCATTGATGATTGAAACGGGAAACCGGAAAACAGGATTGAATGATCGCCAAGGGCCAAAATGACCAATTGACCGATATCGCAATTGTATACACATATTTACACACATGGACTTTAAGCAAATATCAACATGATGGGTCCCATTATTGACATTGAATTCATGCTGCGAATGCTGACATGCAACTGAATGGGCTCTTGAAGCTCTATGCGGACAGCGAGTAGCGATAGAGATGCGACACATACACACCGACGGAGAGAGAAAGAGAAGTGACACAATGGGAAAACGAGCAGAAAAAAAAACTCGAACTGCTGAAAAGTGTTCAAACATAATAGAAACTGTCATTTCACTTAAAATCGACCTGCTTATCGGTGTTAATCCATTCAAATTCCGGTGCAACGGCATCAATGTATAGCGTGACATTTGACCGCTTGAAAATGACAAACATTGATACACGTTACACGAAACACACGGATATATTATATCGAGAGGCTCTCGCTCTGTTTGTTATTATCTTGAGTAGAAACAAAGCATATTGCATGCACAACACTGATAATAACCTATAAAATTCCATCCATTTTTTTTGTTGTCCATACAAGTTTGTTAAAGGTAAACTGATGGGTGGAAAGGGGAATGAGAGTGAGAGCAAGATGAAAATAGTGAAGGTGGAAGGCTAAGAGATGGAGAGAATGAGTTGGAAAGATGGACGGAGGGAGATAGAGAGCAAGTAGAACAAGTTGTGCTTTTGGAAAGTTACAGAGAAAATAAGAGTGGGCTTGAGATAGAAAGACATACAGAGAGCGAGAGAGAGAGAGAAAGGATGAAAGAGGTAAAGCGAGTGCTTTGGGCAATGCAAAAACTTTTTGCACTCGCGCTCTTTTTCGATTAGGGGGAAATTAGTGTCAGAAACTTTGTTTTGCCTATCGAAAATGTTCACACTTTTGTTTGGCTTCATTTAAATGTGCTTATTTTCCTTTTTTTTCGAGGAGCAAAAATTAAAAGCCATCCAAAAAATATTCATAAGCACATTGATTTTTATGATGTTTATAGGAATATGGTGCATATGTGGAGTACAATTGCCAGAAGATGCGCTACTACTTTGATATTACGTCCAATATCACTTTTTTCTGTTGTTTGCTCGCAACTGCTGAAAATGTTGTAGTAGACGATAGAAAGCGGCGACATGGAAAAAAGGACAAAAAGACAGATTGAGCGAGAGAGGGAACGAGAGAGAAAAAGGGAGAAAATGCAAGAGAGATTGGAACAGGGAATGGGAAGATAGAATGAGCGGAACAGAGAGCAAGCCGGAGCAGGGCGGAATGAAAGAGTAATAGGAAGCGCGCGAGAGAATAAGTGGAAGAGCAAGTGAGAGAGTATGTATGAGAGCATTATCAAAAGGAGTGCAGTGGAAAAAAGCAGCGCTCACGATAAGAATGGTAAAAGACAAAACGGACAAAACGGTACAAAGAAGCAGATGACAAAAGAAATGACTGAACGAGCTAACTGGCATGGCAAGAGTTGGAGGAAATCATTAAATATGACATAACACAGATACAACTGCAGGGTTCACTTTGGAACGCCACTTTATGAAAGCTCAACACACAGCCAGTCAGCAAGCCGGTCCAACCAACCGACCGACCGTATGATGGAATGAACAAGAGGCAGAAGGAGCGACCAAGTGGGAGAAGAGACGCAGCGGTAAAGGCGAAATTGAAACGATGTATGCAGAAATTTCAATGGTCACAATCATTCCACTATGTATACCATATACACTATAAGTGTAGCGAAACATTGAGTTGGCATTTAGCCAAGAAATGTTCATTTATCTGTGTATTCTGTCGCCTCGCCCTTGCCACCACATACAATTTCGTTACGTTGTCGGCATTTCTTCTCTCTCTCTCTCTCTCTCTCTCTCTCTCTCTCTCTCTCTCTCTCTCTCTCTCTGCTTGCCATCGATGTACGGCCGACCAACCGCCCCGTCCGCCACCTCTCACAATTTAATGAACAGAATACATCATTGAACCATTTCCATGTATCGTTTACATGTCTCACTCCAACGGCAGCGATGACCATTGAGCATTGTATTGTTGCGAATATATTGTTGTTTTTCGATTTGTATATTTGAATACATTCATTCGCTGCCTTTTTTTTAACTGCTGTTGGTGGTGCTGCTGCCACCGCCACAGCCACCGCCACCGTTGCCTCACGGAATGGAATTAATGAAACAGCCCCTGTTTCGCGGCGTGACCAATACATCATATCCGTGTTTGTGTGCTACAAAATCTATACAATCACACACACACACATTTTCATTAACATGTAGCGTAGATTGCGGCTTTTTGAATCCCAGACCAATTATTACGTAACGCATAGCCGAAAACGACGACGACGACGACGACAACAACAGCTTTATTCGCATCGAAACCCATGCCGCACATCGATTTTCGGCGTGTCTAGCTACAACATTTTTGCCACATACACTCTGTCTCTCTTTAGCTATCTCTTTCTCGATGTGTCCTTCTCTGTCTTTCTTTCACTCCCTCTATACTCTTCGTATCTATCTCTCTCTTTTTGCGTCTCTTCACCCAATTTCGGCCAAAAATTCGAACACGGCGTTTTTTTCTTCTTCTTTTTCTTTCGTTGCACTCTTCGTCTATCTCATTCACATCACAACTGATTCTTTCGGTCGCTTAACACAAAATCTTCACGCGGAGACACTTTCTCTAATAGAAAACCACTCGGTCTATATGAATGTCCGAGAATGAAAACGCAACTTCTATTCACAACACATATAAGTGAAACAAAAATAAAAATTTTTATTGAAATGAAACAACAAAATCGAATTTTTTCAAAGTGTAACAACAAAAAAGATTTTTTCAAAGTGTAACATCGGTATGTAGTAAGTGTAACAACATA
>NW_022597962.1:0-1003 GCF_009176505.1 Sitodiplosis mosellana
AAAAGCAAATTCCTAATAACATTAAAAAAAATAGGAAGAATAAGGCATGGAAACGCTACAGACGGTCTGGCTTTAAACCGTACTACGAATGGAAATATATTTTGGCGTCACGTGAATTTGACAAACTCAACACGGAACTATACAACGATTACGTGGACAAAATGATATCCTCGCTCAAGCATGACGCATCGAGATTTTGGCAATATGTCAATTCGAAAAAGAGCACCGACAACAAACCAAAAGTCATGCGATTTGGTGATGTGCGCACAACAAGCGAAACAGAACAGGCCAACCTATTCGCTAATTTCTTCAGTAGCAACTACGATGACTCAACGACTCAAGGCGTTCAAAAATCGCCTACCGATGAGTCACAGCAAACTGAGGAATTCCAGCTCGATATAAATTTTGTGCTTGAAGAGCTACAAGCCGTGAACACCAAGAAAGGTACGGGTCCTGATGGTATGCACCCATTGATACTAAAAAATTGTGCGAGTCATTTGAAACTCAGATCGTTCAACCTCCCGGACAATCTTCTTACTTGGATCGAATCATACCTGTCAAACAGAACTCAATTCATTAAGTATGGGAGCAGCGAGTCAAACGAATTCAACGTATCATCTGGCGTACCACAGGGAGTTCATCTCGGACCCACATTATTTTTGATATTCATCAACGACATAGTGAGCAAAATGGACGACGTGTTCATTTCCTTGTTCGCTGATGATGTAAAGATCGCCAAAATCATCAACTCGAGCACCTCGGAAGTGCTACAGCTGGCCATCGACAAACTGAAGGTTTGGTGCGACGTAAACAATTTGCACCTGAACCTTGACAAATGCGCCGTCCTCACAATCACCAAAAAAAGGAAAGACATCATCGACACTAATTACATTATTATTATTATTATTATTATTCTGCACCATATAGCGTTTCTTCGCCAGAGGTGGTTTATTTGTAAAAATATAAAAAACAAGTTATATTTACAATTTCACAATTTTTCAAT
>NW_022597963.1:0-1837 GCF_009176505.1 Sitodiplosis mosellana
TGTTGAGTTATGAATAGAAATAACTAACTCTTTATTGATTGTTTGAGTTTATATACACTTTTCTGGAATATACGAACTACGAATATATGTCTAAATATGGTCATATGTGCATTTCCTTATCAATAATCGTACTTTTACGATTAGCTATGCATGTTAATTATTCAAGCTCTACAAAACAATTCAATATGCTTATTAATTTTCAACACCCTCCCTGATTTGTATAGCTATGAATAACCATTTACATTTTTCCTTATCAATACAAATCAATCAATGATTTTACTAAATCAAACAAAACCAAAAATATTTGAACCATAAACGTTTCACATTACTGCATTTGCATTTCTCAAATCAACTTAACCCTGGTACCAGTTCATTTATTCTCATATCCATTTTTCAAAGTTCAAATTACAAATCTTTTTCAATTTGGTGATTTTCCCGAAGATGGTTCATTGACGATTGTGTAAACCAAATCCAGAAGTTCAGCCAATCTTTATCTTTCTTTCATATCTATCTTAAATGTAAAGATCAAGTACAATTTCACTCTACCAATTCTTTTTTACTATTCCTTAAACTCAAAACTCTAGAGGTTCTTCACCATTGTTTGACGCATTCTTCATCGTAACTACTTTTCTTGTGGGACAGTTTTCAACCAGGTGATTGAAATCCCCGCACTTACTACACTTCAAGTCTGCTTTTGGACAGTCTATACGTAGATGTAGGATGTCACCACATTTAAAGCAGCTTCTCTTTCCCTTATATCCCTTTCTTCTGTTCTTAATTTCGCTGAATGTGTACATAGCTGCATCTTTCTTTTCATTTGTATCTAAGGGGTCTGGAATACCCTGTAAGAGTATTTGCTTCACATAGTCGATTGTTAACTCTTGGCCGCTGTTCTCTATCCCTAAGATCATTGGACGAAATTCATCTGGGAGCCCACCCAAAAGTAGAGATGCCACAACGTCTTCATCGATGCGGAATCCTGCAGCTTTCGATTTCTGCCAGTACAGCAAGATCGTATTTATGTATTGCTCCATAGATTTATTCTTTACCAGTTTAACTGAGACCAAAAGATTTAAGATGGTCACCTTACGAGCAACTCCACTATCCTCGAATGCTTTGACTAATCCCTTCCACACAATATATGCATCCGGGCTTTCTTCCAAGTAGCTATACAGTGATGCTTCTATCATCAGTGTGAGTTCACCAATGGTTTTTGCATTTGTCTCTGGACTCTCAGTTGCTGGAGTCTCTTTTTCAATTACGCTCCATAACCCCTTGATCGTTAAATATGATTTTGCTCCCACCTTCCAAATATCAAAATTTTCTCTCCCACGCAGCTTTTCCACCCCTCGGTCCGTTGTTATCTCCCATATTGACTTGATTACCCAGTCGATTTGCAGCAACTTCTTCTTTCTTTTAAACAGCCTCTTTCGTACAAACAGCTATTCTCGTTCAAACAGCCTTTCTCGTACAAACAGCTATTCTCGTTCAAACAGCCTCTCTCGTACAAACAGCTATTCTCGTTCAAACAGCCTCTCTCGTACAACTGCTTTTCTCGTACTATCTAATGATTTCTAATAGTAGATCTTCAACTTTCTGATCTTGATTACTCATTACTATTTTAGAAATCGACTTGGCCCTTCAATAGAAGATTCAAACTATTTTCTTCTATTATTCTCATAAAAAAAAATAAACGAGTCAGTTTTTCAACCAGAGGTTTATTTTTCTTTCTTAAAATCAACGAGTCAGTTTTTACACCAGAGGTTGATTTGTGCCTGGGCCCATAACCATGTTGAGTTATGAATAGAAATAACTAACTCTTTATTGATTGTTTGAG
>NW_022597964.1:0-3631 GCF_009176505.1 Sitodiplosis mosellana
ATTTTTTCTATGCTAAAGCATATATCTGTCGCCTGAGTCAAACTCTGTTCCCGACTTCAGCCTAAATGCATCTGGAAGGCATAATAATTTATTTATAATGGAAACTGATTAAGTTATGTCAATGTATTACGAAGATTAACATCAATTGTTCATATCTTTCGGTCTCGACATGAATTATTAATTCAAAACTACCAACTTGTTTAGACTAGACGTAAAACTTCTCTTCAATTTATCACCTCTTTGATAGATTGAACGACGACTTTTGCAGTCATTGTGGCCGTCATCACATTGTTCAACGCTTCTACTGGCCTTTCCTTTTTCGCACGTTTAAGTTAGGCGTTTTTTGGACCGTTGACAATCGGCTTTCATTAGACATTTTCATGTTTGGTTATTTGCTTATTCATAAATTGGGTTATTCTTTTGTCGAAAACCAATATTTATGTCAAATCAAACTATACCCCAAATTGTATAAAAATAAAAAAATCAGGTTTTTCATGACTCTTGGAGTCATTTTCCTGCAAAAACAAATATTCTGACAGTTTTTTTTGCGGTGTTAATATAAAAATTAATACACTAAATCACTTCCAAAGAAAAACAAACGCAAACAAATATAAATTGAGATACCTTTGTCCATAATCACATCGGCCGGAAGCGAGTCTTTAATGATTTTAGTAATGTTTGAATTGGGTAAATTTAGATCTTGAATGCGTTCTACCATTTTTTCTTTCGAAAATAAAGATGAACAGAAATTAGGAAAAAGTTTAGATTCTTTCTGGATTGGTTATACGAAATAAGTTGTTAGTTTGTTGTAAACGCCAAAACAGTTGTGACACATGTCACAGTTTGTGTTCCTAGTTTAGCAGGGTTGTCCAAACAAACAAATTTCAAAACATTGTATACGTCAAAAACAAAAAATTCTCGAAAAACAGTGTAATGAAACAAATGAAACAAACGAAACAAAGGTTATGAAAATCATACATTTCTTTTAAAAGGCGATCACTGCGAATATTTCAAATATCAAATATGTTAAACAACATTTTATATATATAAAATATAAATATATACATATATATATCGAAACTGTTGACTATCGTATATTACAAATAGTAGGAATATCTTGAAGTACACTTGTGTTTGTGTTTTGATGCTATGGTGTGGTGGGAAAGAAGAGCAACAAGAAACTAATACATTAAAGTTAGACCGCGTTCTCGATATCATAGTAATATTTTTTGTGAACACTTTTGAAACTGTGTGTAGCAAAATTTATTTTTTTTTCGTATAAATTTTATGCACCAAAGGTGAAAGGCTAAATCATAAACTGAGTTTTGCTATCATTGATATTTTTTTGTGAGGTTTCCAAAGTTTTTCGCTTTTAATAATATGTAGGATGTAATTAAAGCAAGCGTTTGATCTCGTTTAAAAGTAGATGAAAAAAATTATAATAATTTTAGTTGTTGGGAAAAGTGTTGCCTATAAATAGGAATTAATCAACACCTCTTTAAAGCAAAGATAAACAAAGAGAGTTTTTCAGGCGAAAAAAAATGGCCAACGCTAGCATTTACGAAGTCGATGAAAAAGGTACTTGTCCATGTTTTACGTTTATGAAAGTTATACGTTTTTTCTTCATAACTTACTTTCACGAAATGATTAACAACAAAACTCTCATAATACAATTATATATATATATATATATATAATATACATAACATATATGTATATATGTATATATATTACATCTTTTTATTCATTTTCTAAAACTCTATTCTGCTTGGTGCTGCGCTGTAACCTTGAATGAATTTTGACAGTAGGTCAACAACATACAGCAGATGACAAATCAAACACGAATGGTAAATATTTGCGTTCATTGCATTTAGAATGGTCCAATGATTTTCAATCATCAATTTCAGAATTCGAGATGATGGAATGTCCCGTATGTTTGCAACTTTGTGTACATCCATCCAAGTTGCCATGTGGACACATCTTTTGTTTTTTATGCGTTAAGGTACAGATTTTATACCTTGTTTTATACACTCGAAAATAAATCGTTCAGTTTTAAGTGAGTGGAATCTAAGTGCTTTTTAAACAATTTAGGGTTTGAAAAACCGTCGATGTGCGATGTGCCGCGCCGAATTTTCTAGCGAATTTCTAGACCATCCACAGTTATTGTTGCCCATCAGCACGACGCCGACTTTAACAAGTAGCTCTGAACAAAATAAGTATCAATGGTTTTACAAGGGGCATAACGGTTGGTAGTATTGTTCTTATTCTATTTTAATGGGATACAAAATGAAAAAAATACAATATTTTTGTGATTTCTTCAGGTTGGTGGCAATACGACGAGCGAACATGCCAAGAAATCGAAGATGCATATAAAAAGGCACAAAAACAATGTACGATTTTGGTCGCTGGAAACTTGTACATTGTGGATTTCGATCAAATGCTACAAAAACGCCAGACTGACCCATCCCGAAAACGACAAGTAAAAAGTATGACATTATATATACAATGTTGAACAAACATTGTTTTACAATGGTAATTTACTAATTACTAATTTTCTTCATAAATAATGTTAACATTTAATAAAGGAGACTTGGCAACAATTCCAATAAAAGGTGTAGCTGGGTTGCGTCTTTGGTATGATATGAGAGAGATAAGACTATTCGTCAATTTTACAGAACTTTAACCAATTGTTATATATTTATTTAGGAACACTGGAGATCCAAATCTAAACGTTAATAGTTCCACTGAAAATGTAAACAGCAATAGTAATTTAGTCGCAACGATTGCAGCTACGGAGGCAGCAATTCGAATTGCAAGTGATATTATCGACTCAACACTGGCACATGTAGACGATCACACAGCAGATCATCAAAATGACAATTCTGGGCGCTCTCTGCCTTTAGGTTTATAATATTTCTAGAAAATTCCTTTATTAAATTCCTCCGTTAAAATATAACCTTTTCTACCAATGAACAGATTCCGTTGTGGTGACCAGTGGTGGTGCACCAAATGAACAAACAAGTGAATATAACATAGCAAACAGTGAAAGCAGTAGTAGCAGTAGCATTAACAACACTAGTCGTGATATGCTTGATGAAATTGAGGAAACCTTCAACATAACCAATCCATCATCGATTAACACTTCATTCAGGCCAACGTCTGATTTCTTCTCTTCGACTCTGAATGAGTTTCGTAATTTAACACTTAATAATATTGCTGACGATTCATCTGATGACAATGGTGACGATTACGACGATGATGATGACGACGACGATGACGATGATACGGCTCACTTTGAGGACAACAGACATTTCGTCGAAAGTCAAAGTCTACAGAACTGATTATATATTTGAACTGCAAATGCACTTACTACCATACTTTGAACATGTTCACACACATTTTATTTCATAGATTTGGCAGATTAATAAAAAAATGTCAGTTACCCATCTAACAATTATAAACCATGCATTATTTTAGTGGGCAGCTCTTGCCCATTTGGGCAGTTCTAAATCCCAAATGGGCAGCTCAAAACTCAAAAATGGGCAGTGTTTTACTTAAATTTTCTTGAAAATGGGCAGCTCTAAGCAGCTCAAAACTCAAAAATGGGCAGTGTTTTACTTAAATTTTCTTG
>NW_022597965.1:0-3842 GCF_009176505.1 Sitodiplosis mosellana
TTAAAAAAATGTACGTCGCTATTATTCCTTGTCGAACTTTTGCAGCCAAAAATACTGCATTGTAGATTTTTTGTATAATCCATTTTTAACGATTGATGCGGTTCAATTCGGATTGATAGAGACGGATAGAGATTTATAAATAAGATTCGATCGGATTCGATTAGTTAGGCGATGTAAGGTTATGCTTAAATGAACACGCCGAAATACGTAATGACAAATAAACGCCGGTGAACGTACCATGTTGTGAACGTTAAGCGTTCACCGGCGTTTATTTGTCATTACGTATTCCGGCGTGTTCATTTAAGCATAACCTTACATCGCCTAACTAATCGAATCCGATCGAATCTTATTTATACGTATTTATAAATCTCTATCAATCCGAATTGATCCGCATCAATCGTTAAAGATGGATTACACAAAAAATCTACAATGCAGTATTTTTGGCTGCAAAAGTTCGACAAGGAATAATAGCGACGTACATTTTTTTAAGTATGATATTTTAATTATTCAATTCAGTCAACCGATTCGAACCGATTGGTCCTAGACGTGCATTTTATTCATTTTGTTTTTCATTAGTTTGTATTTAGGTGTGTGAATGTTTCAATTAAAGTTCAAAATTATCAAATAAATGCTTATCTATCGACAAAATCCATGAAGCTATGTGTAATGATGAAATTGTTGCTCATTGCTTTTTGAAACTGAATCTAGCCAATTTTGCGATACCAGATCGCTCATTGTCATCGGTGTTGATTTTCCGCTTGGCACTAAGACCATTCGATTTATTTGCGTCATCGTTGTTGCTCGCACCACTGGGTGTTGCATTTTGTTGTGTATCTTCGATATGGTCACTAGTTTATTGCGACCATGATAATAATGATTCCAAGCTTAGCCTAGCTTATCCTATCCTGTTGTGTTCATATTCATAAATAACTGAAGATACATCCGTTTTGTAATCTATGTAAAGTAGGTTTCTGAATCATACGGTCTCCATACACAAGATACATTTACCAAATACTCCAAAAATTATCATCCGCCTTGGACGTCTTGCTTCTCACTGTTAACAAGATAAACAATATCATTTCGACATTGCTTAATCTAAAAAAAATCGTCTGTTTACTACTTTGGAATGACAAAAATGTTTAGACAAAAATTCAGTGTGCGCCATTCAGTGGAATAAAAACAATGAAACCAGTCTCGCTATGGATGATATATACAGTCATGGGAATCGAATTAGGACCGGTAGTGGAATTTCAGTTTTTTCCCCCATTAATTGGCGTATTTTGCAAATAAATATTGAAAAACATTGTTTATGGAAATATTTGAAGTTTTTATAAATGGATTGTAATGTCAAAATGTTTTCGACAAAATTCATTCCACAACGACTAGTGATCGATTCAACTAAATTTTTTCAATATTATCATCCAATGGATTTTGCATCTTAGGACAAATTCGAAAAATTTACAGACCAAATAGTTTATCTTCCTTCACTGGCGGTCCTATTTCGATTTCCATGACTGAACATTCGAAGATAGCATAATAAAACAATTATAAACAGCTATTGCTCTTCGAATGGACTCTGCTGCAGTAAAACATATTTGCATTTATACACAATAATAAAATATGAAGAAAAGAGGTAATAAATAAAGTATCTTATATTTTTTGCACTTCTGTTCAGTCTCATACGAATGAGCATGAGCAGAAAATAGCTGAATTTCAGTTGGAAGCACGTTGCGTGAAATAGCGAAGGGCGTGAGTGATAACTATTCTCATAGGATGTTTGATGTGATTTTTTTCAGATGGAAGCATGAAAGTCACATTCAGAATGACATCGTTTTCAAAGTGCAGCCAAGTTTAGCCACTGATAAATTGTTGTTTTTTTCACTGTTCCACATGCACATTGTGCATCATGTGAAAACAATATTTGAATCGAAGGGCTTGCTACGCCTGAAATATGGCCATATTTTCATATATTTCTATATTTCAGTCATATTCCGTCATATTTCAAATATTTGGAATATTTGATATATTTAAGGCATATTTAAGCCACATTTTGACGTTTTTTGGTATCACCCGATATTATTTTGACTATATCTATATGAAATATTTCTCTCAATTTTCAAATATATGAAATATTTGAAATATAGCCAAATATGTCAAACATGCGAAATATCAAGATGCATTTTGCAAACAAATAATGCTTCAATATTTGAAATATTTGGCATATTTGAATATATTTGAAGATATTTCATATATATTTGTTCGTCGCAAGCCCTTCGATTGGAATTGCACCAGACGTAGAGAAATGCATGAGATTGCATCGAAATAATTGATATATTTTGTTTCAATTTTACTAACTCATTTTGTCTTGACTTATAAATGACCATATGTCGACTTCTAAAAATTCGTACTTTTCTCAAAATATTGATTAAAGTGATCAAGTAATATGTCGAAGATAAAAAATATTTCCTGATATCGTTATTGAAAAGTTTGCCTTGTTACCCTGCGCATATTTAATTCTTTGACAAATTCAATCTTCTGGCTTCTACTTCAACTGCTCTTATCTATGCTCAAGTAAACAACAGACCAGATGAAGTATTGTGTTTTTTTTTATCATGGAATACGAAATTTCCTAAAAATAGCTTTCACAGAACTGGACTTGATAGAAAATCCATGTGCTATGTAAGAATGGGTGGGAGGACAATGGAAATATCATACATCAAATGCGAAAGAATATGTATTGAGTCACTTCTTTAAAATGCAGATTAAATTGACCAAGCAAGAAATATTCACATATTATCTCTCTATATATTCTGGGACATGTGCGTGTGAGATATTTACACGCAGTTCGTAGCCAGCAAGTGATCCATTATCTGAGAGTGTTGATTCATCAAGTTGGTAACAAAAGAAAATGATAAAACCAAGTTGATGTCAATGAAAATCGGCTCTCTAGGGACACACTATTTACAGCGTTGCGTGACACACAAAAAAACACTATGTAAGGAGAAAAATATTAGAATGCGAAGAAGTTGACTTATCATAAAAATGTTTTATTGAAGAAAACATGCATCTTGCGAATCGATTCCAATAGCGGTGTCAGTTAAGTGTTTGAAAGCATTTGATACCGCCTTACTGGTCGGTGTCTTCTTGAATGGGTTTCTCTTCAGTTGACTTATTTAGAGTGGTTTCGGCACAACAGATGGAGTTGAATTCTTTCCTTGATTTGAGCGAATCAGACTCTGTGCAGTTGGCGTGCTCAGAAGTAATTCGCTGGCTGCTTCATTTTCATCATATTTTTCCCGTTCTTTTTCTTGTTCTTCAAATTGTGGCAGAAGTTCACCCAATTTTTCGGCCAGATGAATACGACCCAATTTGCTTGCATACTAAATAGCCAGCGTCAGAAGTGATGGCAGGGCAATTATCTCGATAAGTTCCTTGGCACGTGGCTCGTACTCTGACCGACAGGCAATCGCGAATAATTTGATGGCGATTTCCTTTATGTTTTTATCCGATTCATCCACATTGAAACTGCACCAATGTTTCTTCGAATTGTGATTGTTCGGCTTCGATATCGCAAACGGGCATTTGCATTTTCAATTCGGAGACCATTGACTGTGACGTTGTAAGCGGATACATTGAACCACGGCACAAAATCGCGCGGACAATTGTATTGCACGAAAAAAAAATTATATTACGTTTCAAACGTGATACATACACTTTTGTGTCATTTTTTCACGTTTTTTCATGACCCGAATTTTGTTGCACTGTGTACTATCTTTTTGATACGCTTCGATACTTTCATTTTTTTCAATTAGGCTTCCCAAATCCGAGGAGAAAAAAAAAAA
>NW_022597966.1:0-1749 GCF_009176505.1 Sitodiplosis mosellana
GTTCCCAAACACTAAACAAACATAGTTCTTATATCTTAAGTTCTACATTGGTTATGGGCCTGCGTTTCACTAATTAAATAAAACAAAATCTTTAAAACCAAACTATTTCGGTGTTCCTTTAAAAAAAAAGTTTATCCTGAAATAAGTTCATCCTAATGGATACTAAAATCACAATTGAAAAGTTAAATAACAACAACTATTTCCAATGGAAATACAAAGTCCAAATGATGCTCAAAAAGGAGGAGCTTTGGGAAGTGATCTCATCTGAGCGACCAAGCGCAGCGTCATCACTTCGTGCTTGGACGAGAAAGGATGATAAAGCACAAGCAATAATAGCTTTGTCGGTCGAAGACTCTCAGCTTGTCCACATTAGAGAAGAAGAAAGCGCTTTACACATGTGGAATGCTCTAAAACGTGCACATGAACTGGACACGGTCACAAACAGAATCTCACTCTACAAACAATTATCATCTTTAAAAATGAAAGAAAAAGATGATGTGGAAGCTCACATGAACCAATTCGTCAACTTGATCCAAAAACTATCGGACTTGGGAGCAGAATCAGATGACGAATGGAAAATTGGCATGCTCTTCTCAAGTTTACCTGCAAGCTACTCTACACTCATCACGGCGTTGGAGGCGAGGAAAAGTGAAGAACTTACATGGAACTTAATTCACTCAAAGATCATCGATGAATCTATTCGTAGAAGAAACCAAAAACTACAAGAAGAAGAAGATAGTGAATATGAGAAAATAACTGAAAAAGTCTACAGGGTGTCTAAAATCCATTGCCATTTCTGTAAGAAAGATAACCACATAATGGCAAACTGCATTAAGCTCAAACACTACAAACAGTTTCAAGAATTCAATGAAATGATGTTAAAAGAAAAAGAACAAAAACCAAAAGAAGAAACTGCTAATGTAATTGAGAAAAATGAAGAAGAAGACGAAGAAATGGTTTTGTGCATTCAAAATATTCAGAAATCATACAAAAAGAACAAAGTTGGCTTTGAAAAGAAAACGGTTGACAATAAAAGAAAAGCAACATTTGATGAAGCTGAAATCATGACAAAAAACAAAGATTTCACAATCAAAAATCAAATATGCATTGAAAAAGAAATCAAAAAATTGACAAATATTTTCGAAGAAATGAAAAACTATCTTCAAGAACTATCAGAGATCGACAAAGTGAACAGCTCATTAAATAGCTTACAAAATAATTTCAAGCAAATTTTGAAACAAGCTAAACGGATCAGAAGAAGGAGAAATGAACAACCAACAAGCCACGAGTATAGAATCTAGTGTGAAGGACTGGGAGATTAACGACTACAACAACGCCATGAAGAGAGTTCGTGAATGGGTGAACAAAATTCCAAGTGAAATTAACGAAAATGGAAAAAGAATAATTAAAACAACTGACTGGAGAAATAAAAAATCAAAAATGTTCATAGAAAACAGAGAAAAACAACAAGAAGGTGGATCGACTTTCGAATATTTCAAATACAAAGCGATTAAACAAGAAGATGTATGGAACGATTTCAACGAAGAACTATTGCGACAAAAAAATTGAAAATCATCAGATTTGAGAGGACTGCAAACTTCAAGATTTCTACATTAAGAGGACTGAATGTTGGAATAATCGTAGTAATCTATAAAGTTTGAATTATAAAAGTTGTCAAATATAAAAATAAAATGATTCTTTCGTTCCCAAACACTAAACAAACATAGTTCTTATATCTTAAGTTCTACA
>NW_022597967.1:0-2222 GCF_009176505.1 Sitodiplosis mosellana
TGTGAAATCATTAAAGAGACTCGACTCAAAAAACATTATTTTGAATATTGATGGATTTCACGTCAGATTCCAAAAAACAATCAATCCTCAAAGTTAGTTAAATACTAATTTGAAAATTAGAAATCACACAAAAATATCTTCTTTTCTCTGAATTAAATACTCTATAATCTTACCCATTGTTTGACTTTCAGTGTAAGAAAACTGTTGAAAATGAAAGCACAGTCTACTATGATTCGAACACAGCAACGTTCAGCAGAGGAAAGAAAGAGTTGTTCAGATGAATATTCAAATCTTGGAAAATTTGCCGAAATGACTTCGGGTAGGGCGATTTCAATTGTAGATTTTATGTACTTTAATGTAGTGTTTTTACTTTTTTTATGTAGGAAGAATTTTTTTGAGTAATCAGCTATCGAAAAACTGCTATAAAATGGGACAACTCAAATCTTGGTCAAAAAACGTATTTTTCACAAATCGAATTTTTTTTCGAATGAAGAATGGTTCCAAAAAAATTGTAGATAAATTGTAGAATTAAAATCAATTGTCTGTTTTCAAATATGTCTGCCCGTTCGATATCGGGACGAGTCATGAAAATTGGTCCAAAATCGGTAATACTCAAATCTTGGCCCAAAATCGAACTTTCCACAAACTGAATCTTTTGTTGCTAGGTTCCATAAAATTGTAGAAAAAATGTAGAATTCAAATCAGTCATCCGATCCTTGATGTTTTCAACAACTTATTTGGCTCCAGGGGAGTTTAATATTTAATATGGGAATAAAACTGCTATAAGCTGCTATAAAACGTCTTTTAATAATTTAAGTAACCAAGGATTAATTGTAGTGGCCCGAAAATAATTGTAGAAGCATCGACCACTACAATAACTGTAGGTGCTTCTTCAATTATTTTCGGGCCACTACAGTCAACTACAATCAATTTTCGACACTACAATAACTGTAGGTGCTTCTACAATTATTTTCGAGTCACACCAGTCGACTAGGGGCATAGCACACTCAAAAACTGAAGTCGTTTCAATAAATTTAAATTAAATTTCTTCAATTCAATAGATTTTTCTCAATTCGAGCAAATAAAGGTTCATTTCCATTAGAAGTTTCAATAATGATTTGCCTGCATTACCGATTTGTTATAATCTGCTGTAATCTGCTAGAATTAACAGTCAAACGAAAAGTCATACTCTTTATGCATTTTTTTTGACAGATAGCGAAATCTAGGCATTCACTTGAGTGTACAATAATTGTGAAATTCATTTTGAAAGAAATTTTGTGAAGAAAAAGCAAATATTACTAGTATACTAGTATACGTATCGTTCAACAGCGTCGATAATGCAGTTCAAAGTGCTATAAAAATGACACCACATTGAACAGCGCCAAATTTATGAAATTGAAAGGAATTGTCAAAAATGTAGTAGAATGGACTACATTGAGTTAGAATTGGTTCACATTCTAGTTCACATTAGATGTGTCAATTTTTGTTAATTTTTTTCAATTCCTTAGATTTTATTCAATTTGAATGGCAATGAGAAAAATGTATGAAATTCTTCTACATTTTTGAGTGTGCTATGCCCCTAGCCAGTCGACTACAATCAATTTTCGACCACTACAATAACTGTAGGTGCTTCTACAATTATTTTCGAGCCTCTACAGTCAACTACAATCAATTTTCGACCACTACAATAACTGAAGGTGCTTCTACAATTATTTCACAGTACAGATTTACATTTTCGATATGTTATTAATATCACACTCAATATTATAGCGACATCTCTTATTAAAATAGCTTGTAGTAAATGCATTTATAGCATTTCCCTGTAGTTGCGATGTTGCCTATTAGGTTCCCTTGTAGTACTGACACATTCATGTTTGACACTTGTTAACTACATACCACAGGGGAATTTAATAGGTAACATCGCAACTACAGTGAAATGCTATGAATGCGTTTACTACAAGCTATTTTAATAATAGATGTCGCTATAATATTGAGTGTGATGTTATTGTCCGACATATTTATTATTATGTTATGTTGGGATTTTTTTTATCTCAATAATGTTATTAAGATTCAGCATAATAATAACATAATATGTTATGCGTTATATGGGGTGTTATCTTAATAAATCCTAAGATTCGGCGGTAATAACATTTTATTAACTATAATAATAACATATTATTAACTATAATAATAACATATTATTAACTATAATAATAACATAT
>NW_022597968.1:0-5778 GCF_009176505.1 Sitodiplosis mosellana
AATATTGTTCCCTAAAAACGTTACATGAATTTCCATCTAACGCGAGTGTAACATGAGTTGCATTAGAAACAGTATTAGCTCATGTTACAGTGTAACATGAGCTAATACTGTTTCTAATACAACTCATGTTACACTCGCGTTAGATGGAAATTCATGTAACGTTTTTAGGGAACAATATTGACAATGACAGATTCGGATTCAACGGCCCCAAAAACCATGAAAAAGAGTCTCCTCTCGGTTTTTTTTTTGCTGTTGAGTAGTGTTATTTGCCTATTTGATTAAGAAAATCCATTGTTTCCTCAACCACTTATTTGTATTTGATTTTTCAGACGCGAACGAAAACACTTTCCTGGCAATAAGATGTCGAAAAGGATGTCAAACACACTTCGGAGAATATACAAACAAAACTGTGAACAGGGTTATCCGTCAGCGCCAGAAAATCAATCGAGTTTATCAGAAAACACACCGAATAGTCCAGTCAAAAGTAATCTTTATGCGGAGCTAAATTATTCGCAGGAAGCACATTCAGTAGTTGTCGCACCAGCAACAGGAAATGTTTTAGTTTCACAGAAAAAAATTCGACACCGACGGCTTGGATCTGCTGATAGCAATTACAGTTTCACTTTCACACCCAAACAAATCGACCGTCGCAATGTAAAAATGGTGCACATGGAAACGCAAACCGATACAATTGATAATGATAATGTCACAGAGTACAGTCCAAATTTTGAACTTCCAATTATGTCAGTAAAATCTTCATTCACATCCACTGAATTTAAATTTAAAGACGACTCATCGCATGAAGGAGAAAAGGAAGAAGAAGCACAACGAGCCTCAGATTTGTCGGAGGAAATTTATTTGAACAATGGAAACATAATATCAACATCCAATACTCATTATGAAACGGATCGAATCTACGATTATATGAATAGTAATGAGCAACTAGATATTGTAGATATTCGTGAAAGTAGTGATGAGGACAACGTAGAAAAATTGAATCGTCGTGTTAGTAATTTTTTCAATCAGAATGGTTTAATACAATCAGCGGACAATGGGAATGGATCTATGATTGAAAATCGTTTATTATTCAATATTATGGCAGCACGTCGAAGCTGTATCAGTATTACTGACAAAGAAGTTACGGTCCTTAGTCGGAGTAACAATGCTCACACTAATAGCGACCGCAGTCGTGACCCGTCGAATGTATGTTACAAAATTAGTGATTACAATTGCAATAATGATGATGGAGATGATAGTTGGACTGACGAGGAAGGTGAAGAGGAAACTGACCGAAACTTTTCACTGCGAAGAAAAAGGTATGTTTAGATGATAAAATGTAAACAAAATCTAGAGTTTTTATCGTTGGAAAGATGCTTCTAGGGCACTGTCTATTTTCACGTTGGCTTCGGGTATATGAAATTTTTGTCTTAATTCACGGCGCAATCGCTAGTCTTCGGGAATATAGGAAATGTCTCTAAATTAACGAAATCCGGACATCGTGAATTATACACAACGTTTCTAAAATCCCGACAAGGTCATTAGTGGATGCAAATGCACACGACGAGTATTTATCAACATTATCAATTTTTTTACTTGGTTTGAACAATGTGTATTTATTTGTATTTTTCTAAGATGTTATATATTTTCATTTAGAAGTTTTTTGTTTGAGTAGCTAGCCGATTAATTTCGGACTTTTGGCTGACTAAAAGTTATCAGTCGTCGGGAATTTAGAATGGTTGTCTAAATTCACAGCGTCCGGGTCTCTATATTCTCAAAGACTAGTGATTGCGTCGCGAATTTAGACAAAATTTCCAAATTCCCGAAATCAGGCGAAAATAGACAGTGCCTACTTGTGATGAGTTAAGGGTACCGAATGGGATCAGGAAATAAAAAATTACATATTATACAATAATATGCACAAAAAGCTTGAAAAAATGAACGTTTTATTCGCGTATTTGGTTTTTACTCATTATTTTCACGTCGAAACCACACCTTGATATACAATTTCCATGGAAATAACATATTACTAAGGCTAACAAAAATATTTATTTAACCTTCAAACCGTGAAACCTATTTTATAATGTTGTTCGTGAAACCGGTGCCTGAGTGCCCCAAGTGCATTTTTGTATGAAAACTAGAGTGTGATAAGAGATAAACGATTTGTAACTTGAGCAAAGTTATAGAGCATGTCAAGTACTAAAATATTCTTGCAAACACTATTCCGTTATCTCTTATCAGTTCCGCGAAAAACCGTCAAAAACGCGAAAAACGCGAGATTTTCCATATCATTTTTTACAGAACTGATAAGAGATAAGAGAAATTTGTCTTGAACAAAGTTGTAGAACAGGTTGAGTAGAACATATGAATAAAAATATCCTTTAGGTAAATACTTAATAAATATTTTGAAGGTTTTTCGTAAATATTTTTGTTAGCCTTGCATATTACATCCGTGTCTCATATTCCACTTGTATTATTTTTACATTGAATGGTGCTACAAGTATTCCACGATTCATAATACAAAATTAATACGGATGCTTGAAAAAATATCACAGATTTTCAGTTACTGTTTATTTTTCTTTTCGTATGGGGATAATACTTGTTAGAGTAAGTCAATAAATAACCCATTTCTAATTTTTCAATGTAAATTTTGCTTACATAGTTTTGCACGAACGCCAATTGGTCGGGCACGTAAAAATAAATTGCAAATGATTAACTTATCGTCAACCTTGTCTTCATCACCCAATGCCACAAGTATCAGTGATGAAGAAGGAAATACATCAGAATGCAGTCAGCGGCAAACATCTTCGAGTGTTCATTCAACAGTAGACAGTTTGTATGTCATAAGCAATCAACCAAAATCCACACCTGACAAATTTCACCCTCAGAATTCAAAAATCGATTTAACGCAAATAGAACAATGAGTAATCTTAATAATTTAATTGTGTTCGAAAATTAAGTCTAACTAGGAAGTTGTAGGTAGTAAGTTCACAATTCTGGGATAAAAATAAACAAATTGTTCTTTTTTCGAAAAAATTTCCAATAATGTAATGCAAAGCATCAATAAAAAAGTATCGAATTCAAATAATGTTTTTTTTATTTAGCAATTCACTATTCCATATCTTTTGCGACTGTTAGAGGCTGTTCAGTTCCAAAAGTTGATTCGATGAAATTTGAATTTTCTATCGTTTGAGTGTCAAATCTGCGTGTGTATGTGTTTCGAAATTCTTCCAAATTGTCGCATTTTGCACGCAGAATTGTCCATGTCCCATTCAGAAAACAACTTGTGATTATTCTTAATGACTCTTTTCACCTAATTTTTGGCGAGAAATCGATCTGCAGTATCAACTGATCCTACCTGATATCTCCATGGGGTCGAGAAGTGTGATTATTTGTCAAATAATATTTGAGATTATGTATCATATAAGCACTAGTTTTTTGTTGAAAATGATAGTGGTCCAAAAACAACAGAACGCCTACTTCCCTACGTCTTCGGCATTAAACCTACATTTTTTTTCAATTCCTTTAAAATTCGATCTTTTTTATAGGAGGTTTTTCAAATATTCAAATAAATATTGGTGTTAAATATGAATTTGTATGCTAAATTTTCTTCGAATATTCGCGCTCTGTGCACAAAATCGGATATAAGCCATTGACAAACCAACTTTTGACTTCACACACTACTCTATCAATCAGGTCTTGAATCGGTTTTATTTAAAAAAAAAACCTTTTCGGTCCCTTTTATTTTGGACAACAGTGCGGAAAAGTTCGTCTTACATCGGTAAGACTCTTCATTTTCTATAACTTTTCATCTCAAATGTAATACAGTAAAACCTGTGAATAACGGAACCTGGGAATAGTGGAAATCGTGTCAATAGTGGAAAAAAAATTTGGCCGTTGAGCTCTCCCATACAAATTGACCTGTTAATAACGGAAAACCGAAACTCCGAATAGTGGAAAAAATTTCTTGACGAAACTTTTTTTCGTCTTTTTTCCGTGTCTTTTTCATTTAAAACTATATTTTTTCCTTTATCAAAACCAATGATCATCATAAAAATGCTGCAGTACAATGTACATTACATTGATTTCAGTATCATGTTTTACTTTCGTCTGCAAAAATCGTTGCTTATTTCATGCAAATAAATTTTTGATGCTCCCAATAAAAACACATCCACTCGATTGGCGCGTGCAATTCAGTATATTTACAGTAAGTTTAAAAATCATTGTTTCGTTTCATGAAAAATGCAGAATTTATCGCTGCCAATTTGGCAGTGAAACAAATGAGTATTAGACTGGTGCAAATTGCAGCAAGTTTCGAAAATACTGGCTCCCAACCCCGAAAATTTTTTCTTAGGTCTAAAAAAGTGTGCCTAAAAATTTTCAGCTCAATAACATAAGATTGGATGTTAGCGCAAAATTCATGTAGACCTACCTTGATGTTTTTATGCAAATTCACTTTTTTTCGTCATTTCACAATTTTTTCCAAGAAAATTTCCACGAAAATTGAGGGCCAAAAATCAAACTTCTGCAAATGCGATCAACATGAATCTTTCAGAATCTTATTTTTTCTCCAAAAAATGAAACCTCAGAAAGTTTGAAGCCAATCAGAATCAATTAACGGGTACCTCCCATACAAAATTGTCCAAAAATCGGTAATTTTAGTCGAAATTTCAAAAAATTTGTATGGGAGGTACCCGTAAATCGATTCCGATTGGTTTCAAACTTTCAGAATCTTATTTTTCTTCCGAAAAATGAAATCCCAATTTGAAGCCAATTTACGGGTACCTCTCATACAAAAGTGTCAATTTTTTGAGGTTTTTCTTAGGGCAAGTACCCCAGGATCAAATCGAAAATGGCTCATCTTCGAACTTAAACTAAGTTTTTCGGATACAAAACTTTTGGCATTTCCAGATTTCGATTATCTCAATTATTTTTTGAGTTATCGTGTTTACAAACAGCTACGACGACGACAACGACGACAACGACGACAACGACGACAACGACGACAACGACGACAACGACGACGACGGCACACGAACGGAAAAGTGTCTCAAAAAGTGGTTTTCTACGCGTTTCATGAGTTTTTATGATGATCTAAACCAATTTTGGTAAAAAAGTTTTCGGGACCAATTCCTATACTTTCCCTTGACACGTTGTGTACGGAAAAGTAATACCTATAAAAATGTATGCTTCGGTTTTTTTTGTTTCTTTTTACCCTCAATAATGGAAAATCATGTTTGGTTCGACTCAACAACCTGTCAATAACGGAACCTTTGAATAGTGGAATTCGTGTCAATAGTGGAAAAAAAAATTCCCCACAGGATTCCGTTATTGACAGGTTTTACTGTATTTATATCAATGGAAATTACAAAAAAATGAATATTATTGGCAATTTTGAAAATCAAGAAGTTATAGAAAAGAAGAAAACACAAAATTTATAGGGGTGCCCTTAATTTTGTCCGTGACTGTACTTGCTCTAACTGGTAATAAAAACCTCTGAAAATTCTAAATTCATATATATGGTGGGTACCTCAAAAATCCATTTTCGGGGGGTATTCATCGAAGAAGACTGTTATTATTTTCCAAAAATATCACTCTTTTCACTGAAAAGTAATAGTTGGAAAAAAAAGTAATTTGAAAAGGAATTGAAAGAAAAAAAGTAATTGCAAAAGTAATTTTTGACCAAAAATTACGGTCAAGACTCTAGAGTGATCCAAAAAAAAAAGTTGCCCCCCATCCCAAAAGTCCGGCCAGTTTCGAAAAATATACCTCAAAAAAATA
>NW_022597969.1:0-7322 GCF_009176505.1 Sitodiplosis mosellana
ACTAACTGTCGTGTGTCTTTATTAACATATTCATGTCGCATATTACACCTCCCTTTTTTTACAATTTTTTTTTTAAATGGAATTAAAGCCAACTTCTTTAAAAAGGGGGGTGGCCTAGTTCCCTAGTTCCCTGTTTTTTTTAAAAACTTTAATTTTATTTAAAAAAAAAAAATTACAGTTGTTTACTGTCGTTTTGCTATTTTTTTTTTCTTTTACCTTTTTTTTTTTTGTTTTAATTTTTTTTCAATTTATATTTTTTCAATTGATTTTTAATGAACTTACTTTGTTTAACAAAAGATAAATTCTATTTTTATATGAAAATTTACTGTTTAAAAATGATAAAATAATACTGATTTGTTTTGTTTAAAATAATAGAAATGAAAATGATAAAAATTATTGAATTATTTTGATTAACATAGTAAAAATTGAAAATGTAAAATTAACCTAGTTTTAATTTACCTTTAAATTTAACGAAATTGAAATTGAAACTTATTTTATTTTGATTATATGCTTTGATTAACAATTTATATAGTTCAAGAAATGAAACTTATCTACTATATTGATTATGAATGCTCTTATGCATAAAACTTAGCTGTTCGATTTTTATGGACTTTTATAGTCTTTTTCTTACTGTCTATTGCTGTTACGTTTTCGTTGTCTATCTCAGTCACTACATATGGTCCCCTGTAAATTGGATCAAGTTTGTGTCCTGAGTCGTGTCTAACTTTAATCATGTCTCCTACCGTCAAGTTTATTATGTTTATTTTTTCGTCATAGTGAGATTTCATGTCTTGTTTGTACTTCGTTAGAATTTCCCTTGCTTTTAAGTTTGTCTTCTGAAGTCTCAGTTTCAATTCACTGACGTAATTGTCAACATTATAGATTGGTTCGATTGTCTCGAATTTGTCCATTGGTAAATTAGCTTGTCTTGCAAAAACCATTTCGAAAGGTGTATATTTGTGTTTCAGAGATGAGTTTGGGGTTGTGTTATAACAAAATTGGAAATATTTTGAATAAGTGTCCCAATCACCGTGATTTTCGTCTAGATAAGATCTTAGATAAGCATTTAAAACGCGATGGTTACGTTCGATTGTACCAACTGTTTGATGATGATAGGGTGTCGAGAAATCGTGCTTGATATCCAGTAGTTTAGCTAATTCTGCGAATACTTGATTCTTGTATTCGGTTCCAAGGTCTGTTCTTATGGTTTTCATTACACCAAAGTTCAAAATAAAATTTTCTAGAATTGCTCTTGCTGTTGTTCGAGCTTCTTTGTTTGGAATCGGAATTATCGTGAGATGTTTTGTTAGATCACACATGATAGTTACGGCGTATTGGTTGTCATACGTGGATTTACTTAGTGGACCAATAGTGTCGACTATAACCACATCGAATGCTCTTTGAGGCGTTGGTGTTATTTTCATGGGCTCTTTGGTGTGTGTATGGATTTTTGTTAGTTGACAATTCGGACATGTTTTTACAAATTTGGCAACGTCCTTTGACATGCCCTTCCAAAAATATTTTGAGCGAATTTTCGCAAAAAGGCGATTTCTGCCACAATGTCCGCCTACAATCTTGTCTGAGTGATAACGATTGATGATTTCCATCTTTTTCTCTTCATCGTAAATACGAATAATTGGATTTCGTAGTATGATTGTGCACTTTTCTAAAATTTGTTGCCCGACACTCTTGAACTCTTCAATTCTGCACATGGTGAAGATAGTACTGTTCAGAGGTAAATAAAACGTGTCAATACCAGTTTCCAATGCTTTTAATTGCAATGTTACGAAGAATTTCTCTAGTGAAATTCGGTCCGATGAAATCATGGTAGACATATCAAAATTCATCAAAATTTTCTTGTTTATGCGCGCTTCTAATTGGGCATTTTTCTTTACGAGAATTGTCGGAATTTTCCGATCAGAGCAAGAATTGTTGTCTTCATACACGCTGAGCTTTTGAATTTCATCTTTTTCAATGTTTTGTCGCGACGCTTTCTTTTTTGTCATTGATCTCGTTAATACATTTATGTGAGCCAGATTTTGATGACAATCCCTGAGCTCATCGAACGACATTCGGCTGAGTGCATCAGCCACTACGTTTTTGCTACCTTTGATATACTCGATATCGAATTGGTATTCCTCCAAATCCAATCGGATTCTCAAGAGTCTTTGAGATGGATTTTTGAGGTTAAACAGATACACTAGTGGTTTGTGATCTGTGCGTACAAGGAAGTGCGTACCATAAACATAAGGTTTAAAGTACTGTATCGCATAGTAAATTGCCAAAAGTTCCAATTCAATGATTGGTTTGTTGCGTTCAGCATTGTTGAAAGAACGTGAAGCAAAGCTGATTGGTTTTTCTGTGCCATCGTCTTGAATTTGACTAAGTACAGCGCCACAGCCTTTTACACAAGCGTCAACCGTGAGAATGAATTTTTTTGTGAAGTCTGGATATGCTAGTATTGTAGGATTAGCTAGAGCGGTTTTGATTGCCGTGAAGGCGTTTCTACTTTCTTCGCCCCATCTAAATACTGCTGACTTCTTTGTCAAGTGGTTAAGTGGTTGTGCTAAAATGGCAAAGTTTTTAACGAATTTGCGATAGTAATTTGCGAAAGCGACAAACCGTTTGACAGAATCTTTGTCATTTGGTTCTGGATAGTCGTTAATTGCTTTCAATTTTTCACTGTCTGGAAGTATTCCTTTTTCGGTACACTTATGTCCCAAGAAAATGACTTCCTTTCTGAAGAAATTACACTTGTACGGATTAATTTTCAAATTGTATTTACGTAGTGTTTCAAACACAGTGCGTAAATTTTTCATGTGATGCGATTCAGAACAACCGATCACGATGATGTCGTCGATATACAAGAAAGCTGTTCCAGCAGGGATGCCGCTGAAAGCTATGTCCATCATCCTCGAAAATGAGTTGGGACTGACATTCAAACCGAATGGTACGACTTTCCATCGAAAGCTTCCATCGGGAGTCGAAAAAGTTGTAACGTCTCTTGATTCGATTGAAATTGGAATCTGATGAAAACCCGAGAATAAATCGATAACGCTAAAGTGTTTGGCTCTACCTAGACTGTCTAAAATATCTTCGATGCGTGGCAAAGGGTATTTGTCAGCAATGAGTTTTTTGTTGACAAGCCTATAGTCAATGCAAAGTCTCATTTTTTTCTTTTCACCTGTTCCCTTCTTTGGAACCAACAAAATTGGACTGTTATATTCTGCAGAACTTGGCTCAATCAGATCGTTCTTCTTTAGCTGTTCGACTTGCCTAGCGATCTCTTCTCTCTGGCTAAATGGCAGTCTGTAGTTCTTCACATATACAGGGTTTTTATCTTTTAATCGAAATTTTTGTATATAGAAATTATTCTGAGTAATTTTGTCTGTTTCCAGAGCGAAAATGTCTTGAAATTCCTTACAAAGAGCTAGTACTTTATTTCGATATTGTTTTGGTGTTTTTTTCTCAATTTCTTTGATCAATGTCTGTATTCGTTTTTTATCTTTTTGTATTTCATCAATTGTGTGTATTTCGTAGTCGTCCAAACTTTCTGACTTGACTTCATTCAGTTTCAGAATTTGCACCTTTGATGTTGTGTTAATAATTCTGACCATGGGATTTTGTGAATCTACAAGTGTTCTTGCAATCATCACTCCATCCGCAAGTGTCTGAGAGTCTACCAGTCGTGTTCCCTCGACACGTGCCATTAATCTTACTTGTCTAATGACTTCACATCGAGATGGTATCACAATTGTGTCGTGATCCGGGCCGCCTTGAATGGGAATTTCGACCAAATCACCGTCATAATCGAATGTGAGTGACATCGTGTCGTAGCTAATATTACACCGATATTGTTTTAGAAATTCCTTTCCGATAATTCCATCTGCACCGATATTAAAATCATCGGGCACCACGTGAAAGGTCAGTGGTATCATGACGCCATTTTGAACGATATGAGCATCAATGGTGCCCAAGGATTCTATGCGTCCGTTGGTAACACCTGTTATGTCGATTGTCTCACCACTATCAATTATACTCAAATCGCTAATACATTTCTCTTTTAAGATTGATATATCTGCTTCTGTGTCGACGAGGTATACGTTTTCACCATTCGTCACGTCGGTTTCTAACACGATGTAGTCAGAAAAGTTTGGGTTTAAAGAATGAATGTGTCTTTCTATTGACTGGCGTCTCCCAGGGTGCTCTGGGTCGCCGTCACGTTTTCCAAATGTCGCACGTTACGGTTATTATTATTACGATTTTGGTTGTTGTTGCGATTACCGTGATTATTGTTGTTGTTGCGGTTGTTGTTGCGCCCGTTTCCATTACGGTTGCCACTATTGCCGCGATTATTGTTGTTATGACCGTTGTTGTTGTTGTTGTTGTTGTTGTTGTTGTTGTTGTTGTTGTTGCGGTTGTTGTAACGGCCATTTCGGTTATTGTTTTGGTTGCGGAAATTACCATTACGATTATTACGCTGGTTTTCGAATTTGCGCATTGCCAATATTTGAGCCTCTTGCTTAGTGTTATTTGACTCGATGATGAACTTCGCAACTACCTCTTTCGGATTTGAGAATTTGGTCGAAGCTAAGACCGATTTAACAACATTGTTTTGCGCGTTTGAGCGACATAATTCGACGATTTTGTCAACAGTCATCTCCTCAGCTTTCGCTAATGGAATTAGCTCACTTACTAAAGCGCGTCTGAATTCGTCGGCAAGTTCATCCGCTTTTTTCGAAAAATCTTGAAGGTTGCAACGGTCGGCGCGGAGAGCCATCATCCGGCCTTCGATAACTTTAGAACTTTCTGTTTTGATTTTTTCTTTCAATGCGTTAGTGATTTCAGCGATTGTTTGGGGATTTCGTGGTATTATTTCCGATGCATAACCCTCCAATTTTGTCAAAATAAATTTTCGCAACATGGTCAACAATCCAACGTCTGCTTCAGCCATTTCTTCCATCAATTCAATTGATGCCAAAAATGGTTCAAGACCTGGAGGTTCACCTGAGTAGCTTTGACGAATGTGTGTCGCCACTAGCTTCAAGTACTCTGGCCTTGATAACACCATATTGTCGACGTTTTCTATGTCACCGTTCTCGTTAAAATTATCTCTTCCGTTAGGTGGTCCGTTGGGTGGTACGGTTACGTTTGTATTCCCTAACGTTTGTAAAATCTCTTGTGGTTGTGTATCATCTGTCACCCGAGCTGTTTCTGTCTGATTTTGAATAATATTTCCTGTTTGATCGACAATTGGTTCCGTTCGATTCGCGTCAGCTGGAGGCAAATTTGGGTAAAGATTGTTATGATTTGCTGTTTCGTTAGTAGGTGTATTTTGTGTATTAACAGATGGTGTTGTGACAGGAGTGCGTGAAACGGCACCAGTGCGTGGGCCACACGCTGGTCCTACTGTTGGCGTTGCAGTTGTAGTTGTTGTAGTTTGTGCATTTGTCGATGATGTTGTAGTTGTTGTAGTTGCCTGTTCTTCTAATACGAGAAAATCTTTGGACTTATTCAGATCGACGTTCGACACAGGAGCACATGGTCTACTCGATGAAACCAAATCAGCTTTTATTGTGTCCAGTGGGTTTGTTGTCCAGTCATAGTGTAGATGTAAGATATTGAATGCTCGTTTTGTTGTTGCTGCAAGTCCCTCTGATCGTCTGTTAAATGTCTCTAAGTCTTTGGGATTGTTTTTTATGCTGTCATATGTATTTCTCAAATAGTTAGCTACGTAGTTGTGTTTGACGATAATGTTTCTCCTATATCCCTTATATAATTCGTCGTTTTTTGTTAATGCTCGATATTCGTATTGTCTGATTTTGTCAAATTCTTGCGTGAATGATTCTGACAGTAACTTATATTCAGCGTAATCGAACTTGTGTGACATTACTTAAGAATTTTACGATAGAGAATAACAAAATTCAATTTAATTTTTGACGCATTTTGAAGAAAAAACCATTTTAAATCCACGATAAAAAAAAATTTTCTTTCAAAAAGTTCAAAATTATTCGTTTAAATTAAAAAATTTAAAAAGAAATTAAAAATGAATAATTATATTTTTTTTTTGTTGAATTCCACCCTACTATACTTAGTTATTAATTAAAATCATGCCATACTATAGTCGCTATGACTTCAATTATTTATTTCTTAAGTATAACGCCCTACTATACTGGTTATTAATTAAATAAAAATAACGCTCTACTGTAGTTTGTTACTTGTTCGTGGTGTCACATATCCTTCCACGCGCGTTGTCCGTATGCCCATATGATTGCTATGTATCACTCGATCGTTGTTCTCTGTTGGCTCATACACTGGTTATGTATCGCTTGATCGTCGTTTTCCGCTGGCCTTTTCGCGTGTTATGTACCGGTCGATCGTCGTTGCTCTATATGTTCGTATGCTTGCTTATTTACTTGGTTCTGTTTACGTTTCGCTGATGTATGCAGTGTGTAAAATGTAACTTTCATGCAATTGTCCACTATTAGGCACCTTAAAATTTTATTTGGAACTTTCGTATCGAATTTCATTTAAAATTGTCTTTTCGTTCGATTTTTCAATGTTCATCTTTTTTCCAGTAGTCTCTTTGACTGCACTTTTTGATTATTTTTCACTCGTTATAATGAATATAGTTCAATTTTGATGTACTATTTTTTTTATTTGTCGTCTATTTTGTCGTTTACACTGTTTATGCTTCACTCAATGCGGCTGCGGGAACTTTTGATAATGAAAATGTCTCACTTTTTTTGTTGGATCTGCATTTGAAAAAACACACTACGGCAACAGCGATCACAATGAGTGTAATAACTACCACTACCAAAGAAATGATGATGACTTCTAACGCTGAGATTCCTTTTATATCCGTACTCATGACGTGTATTTCATTTTTCAATTCATTATTTGTTTTATCGTCGTTAGTTTGAAATAGCCAATTTGATATTGAGGTTCCCACGAATGAGCCGAAAGCTGCTATTCCTATGATAGCTCCAATTGCCAATGCTTGTGCCATTTCTTTTAGTGTTTTTACTTCATGTTTTTGATAATTTTCCACTTGCACTTAATTACTGTTATTATTTGCTATTTGCTATTCACGATTTATTGTTATTGATTGCTATTTATGGTGTATGGTTCTTTTGCCTCGGACTATCGCCATATAAAGGTATCAATATGTAGTATGTATGATACTATGTGCAATACTGTGTGTGCACGTGTGAGTCTGATATATGTAATGAGTGCAATCAAAGACGATGTGTTGAGTGTGAGGTGCGACGACAGACTAACTGTCGTGTGTCTTTATTAACATATTCATGTCGCATATTACA
>NW_022597970.1:0-4091 GCF_009176505.1 Sitodiplosis mosellana
CTTCAATGTATTGATTTTATTCCCCTACAAACTACATAGCTCTCGGGGGAGTGGATTTGATTAGTAAAAGTATGTCGGAAAATGGCTTAAATTTATTTTTTCGGCCCAAATTTTCGGATCAGCGGTGGGGAGCTGCAAATTTTAAAACATTTGGCATTTGGGCTACCCTAGTGTCCATATACGTTTCTACACCTTAAAAATGCTGTCAACGAGATTTTATGAGTTTTTTTCACTAAATAAAAGATTGATTTGATCTTATTTATCGATCAAAATTATTTTTCAGATCAAAAGAATGTCGCTGAACTTCTTCTCAGTAAAGGAGCTAATTATGAAAAGAAAAATAATTTGTTAAATACACCCCTTCATTTAGCTGCTCAGAATGGTTATAATTGGATACTTGTCTTTACTAATAGAAGACATCATCAGAATCATCTTATTTATCGATCAAAATTATTTTTCAGGTCATAAGAATGTCGCTCAACTTCTCATTAATAAAGGAGCCAATGTTAATTGTGAAAATACTGAGAAAAACACACCTCTTCATTTAGCTTCTCAGAATGGTAATAATTGGATACTTGTCTTTACCAAATAGAAGATTGATTTGATCTTTTTCATCCATCTAAATTACTTTTTAGGTCATGAGAGTGTCACTGAACTTCTCATCCGCAATGGAGCAAATGTTGATGTTAAAAATAATTCGAATGAGACACCTCTTCAAATGGCTGCTAACAATCGTTACCATTAATGGTAAAGCTGACTCAATGAGACTAGGGTCGCCCAGCGGTCGAAAAAAGTGGAAAATATCAGATCATTGTCAAGAAATAATAAAAATATTTACTTTTTGAATATTTACATTGAATTTGCAGTTTAATTTGCATGATCCAATTGAATTATTTTTCAAACCATAGTGAAGGTAGTGAAGGACTGAATGTAAACATCTAACATTTTTGATGCGATCCATATGATGTGGAACGCAAAATTATCGACACGTGCACAAGTGGAATTGTAATTCCACCAATTGTTTGACATTGTTTTCTTGAAAAATGTGTGCGATAATATTTCGTGAGCTTCAATTAGAATTGTCCTTGTATGTGGATTGAATTAAATCATTAATGTATTGCTGATGTGACCATACTTGAAAAGTATATAAGCAGATGCGCTCGATTCGTTTGTCAATCAAACAGTTCGTCAATTTTCTTCAATTGACACGTTTACAGTACACTTTTGATAGTTCGAAGCTGGAAAAATGCTGGGTCAAAGATTTTTCACACTGCTGCTCGTTGGCTTGGTGTTATCGGAGGTGAGACGACAAAAATTTTGGATCAAATCTTTTACATTTGAATCTTTTTGTGGACAATTTGTGATAATTTTTCCGAAACTCATTTCATTAATGAAAAAATGTCCATTTTAAAGTTTTTCAATTAAAAAATCTTCCACTACAAAAAACGAATGAAAATCAGTTGAAAACCATTACAATCTCATCCATTGTTCCATTCCAATTTAATCACTTTGTTTCATTTCCACAGTTCCAGATCGTGGATGTGCGTGGAGCACCATCTGGGAGAAACGGTAAGATTGAAGCTCCATTTCTTTATCAAGTTTCACTCACACAGCACACTGCGTCACTGTACGCAATATTTTCTTTCGATTCACTTCACTGATCTTCTATTTTTTAACTTTTAGTGAACAAAAAAGACATAAATGGAGAGGCAGCTCTGCATAAAGCTGCTCAGACTGGTAATTTCGAGTATTTATGTTTTAAAAAAATGTTTTGTTCAATCTACTTCTATGGTCTGCATTATTTTTCAGGTAATGTGACGGAAGCTCAAAAACTTATCGACAATAGAGCAAAGTATGACGAATTGGAAAAGTATCGGCCCTAAATAGAAACATATCTGATTTTAGTAGAGCAAAGTATGACTAAATCGGAGTATTTTTAGGACCAAATTAGACTGTATTCCAATCAAATAATACTGTTATCTGTACGTTTCAGAAAAATATCTGTACAAATCGGACTCCATTGGTACATTTTAGACCATTTCGGTAAAAAAAACCTGCCCAAATCGGAATGTAATATCGGGCATAATTTCAATTTATTTCTTCCCAATTTAGAATAATGTCCGGCCAAAATAGAAAATATCTGCCCAATTGGATTTATCCACTTTTGGTCGCAACTTCATTTGTTTCTTTTTTGCTTTAAGTTTTTTTCGTTTCATTCATCGGCAAAGAGTTCAGAAGTTCTTTTTTCTATGGGTGTCATATGATGTGGAACGTAAAATTATCGACACGTGCACAGGTGGAACTGTAATTCCATCAATTGTTTTCTTGAAAAATGTGTGCGATAATATTTTGTTCATGATCCAATTGAATTATTTTTCAAACCATATTGAAGGTAGTGAAGGTCTGAATGTAAACATCTAGCATTTTCGATGCGATTCGTATGATGTGGAACGCAAAATTATCGACACGTGCACAGGTGGAATTGTAATTCCACCAATTGTTTGACATTGTTTTCTTGAAAAATGTGTGCGATAATATTTCGTGAGCTTCAATTAGAATTGTCTTTGTATGTGGATTGAATTAAATCATTAATGTATTGCTGATGTGACCATACTTGAAAAGTATATAAGCAGATGCGCTCGATTCGTTTGTCAATCAAACAGTTCGTCAATTTTCTTCAATTGACACGTTCACAGTACACTTTTGATAGTTCGAAGCTGGAAAAATGCTGGGTCAAAGATTTTTCACACTGCTGCTCGTTGGCTTGGTGGTATCGGAGGTGAGACGACAAAAATTTTGGATCGAATCTTTTACATTTGAATCTTTTTGTTGACAATTTGTGATATTTTTTTCGAAACTCATTTCATTAATGAAAAAATGTCCATTTTAAAGTTTTTCAATTGAAAAGAATCTTCCACTACAAAAATCGAATGAAAAGGATTAATTAACTATGATCCCAACATATGGAAAATTACCAGAAAAATATCAAAAATGATCAGAAGAATATTCAAAATGATCAGAAACTTTTTTCTATTAATTTGATAAGAAAAAAACCTAATATGATCAGAAGAATTTGGAAATTAGCCGAAAAATATCTAAAATGATCAGAAATGCTTTTTCCAAAATTGATCAGAAAAAAAAGTACAATGATCAGAAGTATATTTAAAATTATCAGAAACTCTTTTCAAAACTTGATCAGAGAAATATAGAATTTATCAGAAATATATCGAAAATTAACAAAGAATTTTTCGAAATATGATCAGAAAAAAATATATTTGTATCATAAAAATATCCGAAAATGACCAGAGTGAATTCGCATTTTGACCAGAAAACTTAATAGTTTTACCATAAGTTATATTACCTTTAATGTTGAAGAACATTTTGAATCGATTTTTCCCTTATATGAAGAATTTTCGACATCATCTTTTGATCAGAGAAAGATTGCGTTTTGGGCACAAACTGACACAAATATATCGATTGATATTTTTGTAGATTAAAACAAAACACCTCATTGTCAATTTAAATTCGTTTATTGTACGAGACAATTGTTTCGACAGCACAAGCTGTCATCATCAGTCGTAGTTTCAAGCTGAGTGTACAAAATGAGAGCGTTCTGCGAGAAGGAACGATAAGAAAGAAAACAATTTACAAAAACAACATATACAAACAAACTATAAATAAGAGTCTAACGAGACTGTGTGCAATCGAGAGTGTAGAAAAGAGACGAAAAATGTGGACCGATGTCTCTGTTCACATTAATGTTTTTGTTTAAAAAAATATGCATCGAATCGAGAATATTTAAGCGATTCGGATTGGATTCATGTTCGATTAATGTTCCCGAGATTTTATCAACGGTACGTTTAGGTTTAGCTGAACACATTTTGACTGAGAAGCATTTCATCGACAGCGATAACTTTTAATTTGTTTTAATCTACAAAAATATCAATCGATATATAATCTTTTGATCAACAAAATTTGTTTCTTCTGGTATTTTAGTCGAATGGATTCATTGTGTTCAGTTGGACCCTAGAAACTCATTCAGTTCGTAAAAGTATCGGAAATGAATTTATTTCAATTTTTCTTGAAAAAAA
>NW_022597971.1:0-7737 GCF_009176505.1 Sitodiplosis mosellana
TCACCGAACATCAAAATTTTGTGCCAAAAATGCGTCGATGAACCGATCAGCACGCAAACGTCATCCGACGGTAACGCGTCATTCTGCGAGGCAAAATCAACACCGAAAGCCACCGTCAAAAACATAATGCATGAAGTGAAATTGCTCCGTAATTTGATTGAATCCAACGGCACCAAATTGAATTCAATTGAAAAAAAAACCGATGCTCTTGTTAATCGCACCGAAAAAACTGCGAAAAAACATTTTTCCTCAAGTGCTTCGGGATCGATTATTCTCTTCAATCTAAGCTTAATGAAAACGATTCATTTATTCACTTCATCTGTGGAATCTGCAAATCTCGGAGCAAGCGTAAGTCATTAAGTATCATTGCAACCTCACCTGCTCCATCGATAACACCCGCTCCATCCACCACAAGTACACCTGTAACCCTTAGTAGGGACACCCACCAATTGAACGCCAATATAAAGCTTCTTATTGATAAAATTGATAATTTATCAGCGCATCCACTGCCCATCATAAATTCAAATAACCCTGATAACAATTCATCTAACTTCGAATCTGATCTATTCACAAAGGTGGATAACATATATAGTTTAATCATAAAATATAGTGACGTAATAAAGAAACTTCACACGAAAGAAGATGAAAAAGATAGTTTGAAGGCTATGACGTTATTATTGAACAAAACAATGAGAGAAGATTCCGCAGCAAATAAACCGGACATGCTCGATTTGAGTAAAATCACCGACTGGTCCATGCAATTGGAAAACGCGAATATAACAACAAGCGGTCGTCCTTCTATCTTACTGAAACAATCCATTGATGATGACGTCCTGAGCATCCTTAGGAATTCGGAATCACGCACCTGGGATGCACTCGATACAATAAACAACAAATTAAATATACAGAATGACAAAATAGATACATTATCAAACTGCCAATCCATAAACAATCCATCGCCGACTCACGATTTCAATTCACCTTTAGTTGACACAATAAAATTGGACATTATTAATGAAATCCATGAAAAAGTAAATAGTATCGATAGCAAAATGAGCATTCTCTCCGATAACATCACTCACGTAAATATGTCACCGGCAATATGCTCAAATCAGTCCAACATTGAAGTAATTCAGCATCCAATTACCATGAACATATCACCCTCGAGCTCCATACCATTTCCATTTTCACAGTCCACTGGGAAACCTGACGTCACGGATAAGCATTATAAAGAGGCAATGTCCCAATTTAACCAAAATATAAATAATAAAAATGTTCCAGAAACGCTTAAAATTAATATGCAAAAGAGGCAAACGCCCAATCTGTCAGACGTCGGGCTCAGAATTGGATCTATTGAAAACACTGTCGCCGGAACAGCTTGTGATATTCTTGCGGCTCAAACTCAGGATGCGCTCATCGCGCTTTCAGCACTTGATACGTTGTGTAATGATCTCAATTCAGCTCACTTAACTGAGCAAAACACCAAACATAACGTAGAGATCTCTCCTGATAATTCAATACTCATTATTTCGGGGGAAAAAACCAAAAGCCTTCCTGTTCGTCGTCAAATAAATGAATTCCACGTGTCCAAGTTTGCGAATGATACAACTGTTGAAGACATTGTTAATCTTATAAAACCAAAGGGAATTACTGAGCTTTCCAACGTGAAAATTTCAGCCCTAATTCCCCGTGACAAGGATCCATCCACATCGCTTTCAAGTCATTTAAAATCGATGTGGATGATGATACAGCAAAACTGATAACAGCACCAAATTTTTGGCCAGAAGATTGCATCATTAAACCTTTCATTCACAAACAACAACAAAACAAAAGTCACCATTTTTTCGCCAATCGCCCACCAGTTGTAAAACTAAAATAACAAATCTCCCGTGTAATACCAAACCAATATTTGAAGCTGATTTTCTTTCAAATTTCTACGAGAACATTGATGGCATCTCTGAACACAAATGCGATGATATTCTAACATCCTCTTCGTCCTGTGACTACGATACGATTTCTTTCACCGAGACGTGGTTGAATGGTTCAATCAAAAACAATGAATTCATGAGTGACCGTTATCTAGTCTACAGAAAGGATAGAGAACAATCAAAAGTCAAAGAGAAAAAAGGGGGTGGTGTTCTCATCGCCATCCGAGCAGAAATTCACAGCGAACAATACACAAATAGTAAAATGGATGACTTGGAAGCAGTATGTGCGAGAATACCGTTACGTTCGGGTTACGTCTATCTCTACTGTCTCTACATTCAACCAACCGCCACAATCGAAACGTACAAGGCCCATATCGAAGCTGTAGAACAACTTCAAAAAGATGCTGGCGTCAACGATATGCTCTTGATTCTGGGTGATTTTAACTTGGGATCTGCAGCATCGTGGGAAAGTAACGACGATGGTTACGATTTTATTCCTACAATCGGTGAATCAACGTGTAAAAAAGCCAATATAGCAAGAGAAGTAACCTCATCGATGTCGAATTTTTGCCTTTCTCAAATGTCTGACTTCCAAAACAAGTTTTTAAACGTACTCGATCTGATATACTCCAACATGCCCGAATTGACAGTCGTCACCAAGGCCGATTTTCTGTTGATTCCAAGCGGAAAGAGCGATGTCGCTCATGTGCCACTGATGTGTACCATAGAATGTTCTCCGAAAGTGCTACCACCTGGAAATTCAAACTCAACTTTTTGCTTCAAGAAGGCAAATTTCGAACTAATCGGAGAGCATCTTACTAATTTGGACTTAGTAAATGTGATGAGTCATACAATTGAAGTAAATGAAATGACGTCGATTCTTTATTCAGCCATTTACAATGCATTTGAACTATTCGTTCCCCGAGCAACAATTCGTTCAAGAAACAAACCAATTTGGTACAACAAGGAATTATCCAGACTCAAAAACCTGAGAAATGCAGAGTATAAGAGGCTATGTAAACGTCGTGAATCCTGTTCGGACGCTGACGACCATCAATTCCAAATTGCCAAGGATGAATTCGAGCAATACCGTCGACAGTTACACAACGATTTTATTCGCGAAAAAGCATCCAGTTCAAAATCAGACCCGAAATCATTCTGGAAGTATGTAAACAACAAACGTACCTCAAATGCTCTGCCTAGTATTATTACATACGGTGGTGAAACGGCAACAAATGACGCAGAAAAAGCCAATTCGTTTTCTCAGTTCTTCCAAAACGTGTACATCCAACATGATGCGTCGGATATATTAAGTGATTTCATCGCTCAGAGATCGGAGCCAAATTGCTTTAAAATTCATATTACAAATGAACACGTATACTCAGTCTTATCCGCAATGGACTTAAACAAGGGAAGCGGTCATGATGGTGTCCCATCCATATTTCTCCGTCAATGTGCTGATGTTCTATGCCAACCACTTCGCATGATCTTCTCCAAATCTTTTTCTGACGCATGTTATCCGGATCAATTTAAAATGGGGCAAATCACTCCCATCTTTAAGAACGGCAAAAAATCCGAGGTGACGAACTACAGGGGAGTTAATGTTTTACCAAATTTGGCAAAGGTGTTCGAACGTGTGGTATACTGTCGGTTAAAAATGATCATCACTCCACGTATCTCGAAAACACAACATGGATTCTTGGCGAACAGGAACATTGAATCAAATCTGATGGAGCTTACAACAATAGTTCATGAAGCATTCGAAAAGGGTGCTCAACTCAACATCTTTTATGCTGACATTGCAAAGGCGTTTGATTCGGTTGATACATCTTTGCTAATAAAAAAGCTAGCGAACTTCCCTGTATCAAACGACATCCTGAGGTGGTTCACTTCGTATCTACGCGATAGGTCGCAGTATGTTCGTGTCAACTCAGCTAAGTCAAATACGTTTAGTGTTTCATCCGGTGTCGGTCAGGGAACTATTCTTGGCCCTTTGCTTTTTCTCATTTTCTTCAATGATTCCGACACAAATAAAGACGATTTATCGAATATTTTTTACCTGAACTTCGCCGATGACAAAAAGATTGCCGCCATAATCAAAACCAAAGAAGATGCCATAAAACTACAAAAAGCCATTGATAACTTCATGGATTGGTGTGAAAGAAACGGCTTACTCGTCAATACATCTAAATGTAAGGTGATGATCTTCAAACGTGGCTCGAAACCTGAATACACATATACTATGAATAATCAGACCATCGATAATGTCAACGAAATTCGCGACTTAGGAGTATTGATGGATTCAAAATTGAGTTTTTCCCCACACATTGAATACATGACAAACAAGGCGAGAATTGCGTGGCAATTTGTCAAACGTCAAGCACATCATTTCGATCGTGATACCGTGAAAATACTTCATAGTGCGTTAGTACGGTCAGTGCTGGAATTTGCAGCTACAACTTGGTCTCCCAATACTTTCGAACATCGTGAATTGATTGAATCCGTACAAAAGCAAATGATGATTTTCTACAATGGTGATCACCTGAATCGCGACCAAAATAACTATGTCCTAAGACCATACATTGAGAGGTGTGACGAAGCAGACATACAAACCCTGATTAGAAGACGAGTGAATGCCTCTGCTCTATTCATTCATAGCCTAGTATGCGGAAAAATTATTGCTCCAAATTTGCGAAATAAAATGACGTTGAACCCAGGGACCAGGTGTCTCAGGAACCCACAATTCATCAAGTTAAAACCATACAAACACGACTATTCATATCTTCAACCCTTCAACGTAGCCTGTCACATATTCAATTTGGCTTCTCTACGTATCGATCCCACACTGCCACACTATGAGTTCAAAAGAAAACTAATAAAATTGCCTTTAGCTCATGGACGAAACTAAAAAGTGATACATAAGACAAAATTAATGCTAATGTTAATTACTAGTCAAGATACCTATCTTTTTATTATTTATCAAATTATTTATTTATTTAAAATTTATTTATTGAATTTATTTAACATGTATTTATTGAATCTACAAACCTACAAACTTATATATTTCTATTCAAACCTATTTATGTAACTACTTGACTACCTCAATCATTTATTGAATTAAACCTACGAATCTAAACAACTAAACTAAACTAGAAACTTAAAACTACACGAATCCAAAAATGTAAACCTATTGTACCTATCATACAGCCAGTATTTGGCGGTGTCAATAAATAAATAAATAAATAAAATAAAAAAAGAATGCAACAACAACTAAACCGTCTCTTTCAATGAAAAATAATTTGCCGAATAGCACACCGAAAACAACGAATCCATCAAAGCAATGGCACACACCGTTACAATCGTTTGCCAATGTTTTAAGCAACGGTCAATCTGCGATGAAACGCAAGCGTTTCAATGAGGCTTCACAAATGAAATTGAGTGACAAATCGACTCCCAAAATTGGCACAAAACAAGCAATTGGACTGTCAGTTGTGGCCAAACCGAAGCGGCCTGAGAAGCCGAGTTTTGCAAAGGCAGTTTGGGTCTCACGACTCGATCCTGAAACAACACCTGAGCAAATGGCAAATTACATTGTTGAAAATACGGCGATCAAAGACAAATCAAAATTCAATGTGCACAAATTAGTGAAGAAAGACCGTGAATTGAGCACACTTAAATTCGTGTCGTTTAAAATTGAGTCAAATGAAGAAGATTTTGATTTATTGATAGACCCTGATGTGTGGCCAGCAAATACAATGGTGCGCGAATTTTTGAAAAACCGTACGCTTGGTGATTTTTCCCCGCAATTAACTGAAAAAAAACCGATCTCTCTCGTTGGAATTGATGGAAACCGAGAAATAGGACCCAGTCCAAGTGAAGTGTTGATTTTGAGTGATTTTTACATGTATACTCCTTTAAATAAATTTCGGTCTTTTTGAAGTATGAACAAATGTAAACCAGACTTTCTTACACTGAACGCAGCGAACTCAGCAATGTAGCGAGCTCTGTAAAGTGGCGAATTCATCAATGACATTTGTTTGTTATTGTTTTGATTTGCACCGAAATTGTGCTTGCGTCAATCGACAACAAACTTCCAGACTGAACGGATACATTCTGATTTGCACTTGCAATGGCAGTGTGGGCTGTACCTTCTGAATAAAATCCATTGCTAGCCATTTGAATTTGTTCCTCTCGTAAATTTTGTGTTTGATTGTGTTCATTTGAATGGGGTTACGTCGTGTAATTTCTTGAATACGCGCGATGCGAGCAATTTTCAAGGAATTCAAAGTTAAATCAATCGACTCAGTTTAAAAGGACCATTTTTTATTTCAGAACAAAAGTTCAATACCGTTCTATCCAAAATCTTACCGTGTGTTGGTAGTCGATTTTGGTCTGATTGGCGATTATTTCGTCTGATTTGGTAAGCTGGAATAAGACGAGCAGCTCCATACTTTTATGTGAAATTTATATTTAATCTTAATGAAAAGAAACTATGTTTGGTAAGTATTTCACAAATCGGAAAATGAATTGCGCAAATCACTTGACAAATGTCGCTCATCGCATGCATAAAGACTGGTACGCATTGAATGATGATGATTTAATGTTGGTTCAGTTTGAAGGTTCACATTGAATAAACTAAACATCCTTTTATTCATGGTCTAAATAATGAAATAACAAAATGTTGCAAAATATTGTTTCATTTTTTATACAAAGGGTTTCAAAGCAAAGTTCATTGAATACAAACAATTCATGAATATATGTGCAGCATACATTTTTATAATGTGAGTATGAACACCTCCTTTCTTTACTCATTGTATGTGGACCACTCGTAATATTTAGAACATTTACACATTAAATTCTCCTCTGTGAACAAGTGTCAAGAGGATGTCAGTCAGTGAAGCCGGGTGCTCAGAAACCACCAGCTCGTGGTACTTACTGCTCAGAACTCTTTATAATCAAACATATTGATAATATTTAAGTCCAATATTGAGCTAATTTTAATATTATGTTCACTCAAGAGAACGTTAACCTCTTGTTCGGGCGATCAACATTCTTGGTCTAACCATCAAAAACATTCCAGCACCGATTCGTCATCGACGCAACACATATCACATTCGTCAACTGCCCAAGCCATTGTCAGTCCGACGCCATACCGATCAAGCCACCGAAGTTTGGTGCGTATGTCGCCAACGCGAATTTGGCATTATGATTGCATGTGACGCTCCAAACTGCGCGATCGAATGGTTCCACTTGCCATGCATTAGATTGGATCAAATACCAAAAGGCGAATGGATTTGTCCAAATTGCGACATTCATTGAATTACATTCCATGAACAAAACAATTTTTTGGAAACATTTTTGAATAAATTAAATAAAAACTGCTATGGCAAAAATGTGATCATGCTGAGCATTGTTTATTTTCTTTCGGCATAATTTTGAATGTAAACAACAGTCCAATTCAAATTGAGAGATTTCAGAAGCTATATTATAGCAGCGCCAAGAGTAAACACACAATTGAAAAATAAACGGTCTGCTGTTTGCGGCCTATGTTGATTTTTCAATTCAAACGGTTGCAATAGAGCTGTCTGTTGGATATTGAATTCGCCGAAGTTTGTCATGCGATCGATTGCCACTGTATAGAATATATATAGTAGCTGTATTATTGCAAAAATTCACACAAACAAACAAGATGCAATTCAAATGTGATGTGATTGTATTAGTTTTGAATTTGGCAGCCAACGAACACATCCGCTAATACAACGGCGTTTGAATAGAGACTTCTGGAGCAGTTGGTGTCGTCCCTTCCAAC
>NW_022597972.1:0-18019 GCF_009176505.1 Sitodiplosis mosellana
TTGAATTAGTGAAAACAATAAGGTGTGATTCAATTGTTTGTTGATTTGACTTGGAAACCAGAGAGGAATATAAATTTTGTACTGCGAATGCGTTAAAAGAACGCAACGCATACTCGTCAGCAGCTGAGCTCAGCAACTGATGTCAGTTAGTGATGCTGACATCAGCTCATAACACGCTCTGCTAAAAAAAATTTCCTCAATTTTTAAAATCGATTCTCTCTAGTCGAAATCGCCACATGGGAGTCTCCGATTTTCAAATTCTAGATGGGGATATTTTCCTTCAACCGAAAAAAACTTTCCCTTGCACACATCTGGTTCGAGTAGAGTAATTGAAATTGCTCTATATATAGAGTATGTACAGTTGTACATATGAGTATGTACAACATGAAGTGGCGCTGAAAGATGTGTTTAAGCGACAAAATTCCAAATAAGACAAAAGGTATGAAGCGAGTTAAAACATTTCAACTGTTATCAGATTTTATGGAGTGTTACTAAGTGCTTCCTATTCGTATTTATTGCGGAAAAGGAGTCGAACGGAGAAAATTTCTGGGGGGAGCAAATACATGTTGTAATAAATCCAATATAGTTCCATATATTTTACGTAGTGTATACGAAAACTCATAAAGTATTTGTTGGAAAGCGAAGACCACAATAGAATCACACTGATGGCACACCGAAATAATGGCGAGATATCATATTTCATTTGTATCGGAATGCAGATGAATCGCAATGAAACTGTGCGCATAAAGTTTGATGCGATGAATAGTCGATACAAAGGCACAGTCCGGGATACATTATGTATTCAATGAGATAACTATCAAATATCTCAATGTGTTCGACTGATTAAAAAAACGGAACGAGGCAAAACATGTTTGTATTGCCTTATCTCTCCAAACGTGCCATTTTACAGTGTTTAGCAATCGTTTCAATTTCTTGAATCAGTAATTCTAATAATTTGTCCAAGTCGACCAGACCATGTGAATAAAACTATTTCTGAAAACGGTTTAAATGCAAATTAATTTCTACTTTTGCATACTTATTCCCTCATTATTGGCCCAATTTCCAAACTATGAATTTCTCGAGAACAAAATGGCCGAAAAAATTGGTTTTTCAACCAGGCAATTCGGTTTTCATTGGAATATTATCTTTTTTTCAAATTCAATTCATCGAGCGTATTTGACTTTTCCAAAAATTGAAGCAGCAATAAAAATGGTCGAAAGCAAGAGAAATTTAAATGCCGCTGAGGAAGTCTTGATCCCGACATCTCACCTTTGACAAAAACTGGAAAAAGTTCGCAATACGGTTGAAAAAAAAATGCATGAGGGGGAGGGAGGTTCGAAAAGATGAGGAATAACTTCAATTATATTGCATTTTTTCGATCTACTCTGCAGAAACTGCTCATACCCGCAAGCCCTTAAAAATTGCTTTACTTTGTTTGCATATTTTCTATACATTTCATTCAGACGAATTGCATCACGGAAGATGCACACAATTTAAATATAATATTCAAGATTTTCATTCTCATCCGGAATGTTGATGCTCTTTGTGCTTCTTTCAGCCCAGCGGTGGCGTAAAATGAAGGAAATACTCTATACAAACAGAAAATTCCGAACATCTAATGCATATTCAGGTATTTTTTTTGAGTGAACACACCCTACTCCATAGTATAAAAGCATAAGACGATTGCTTTGCTAAAATATTTGGAAAAAGTTAACTTTTAAGTAGCGAGTATGCACATTGAAAATGATTTTTAGCTACAGTTCTACAACTTGAAGTGCTTCGCTCGTGTTTGCGAAAAGTTTTCGTGTGCGGAAAGTAAAGAGCATGCATCTCATTGGTTTCACTCGCTTCTATCAATTTACCTATATCAAGAATTTAACCGTGCATCAAAGCTCCAACGACCACATTGCACTATCAAATGTCAGAACTTAACGTTGAAAAAGCGATGCTCGAACTTCGACGAAGAAACTTTCAACACAATTCTATTTGTGGCCAAATGGAATTTCTATAAAAAAAACGCTTCAATGTAACTAAACGAAAAATGTGGCAAAGAGTAGAAGCAGTACACATACACAAACGATAGTGAATTGGAATAGTGGCGGCGTTTGGGTTTGCATAAACATGAAAGTGAATGAAGAAAAACGATTTGAAAATTGGCAAAAAAAGCGAAATAGATTGGTTTACATACACAATGTTTTATATTTTGTGCAATAATCAATTTTCCACGCCCTCAAAGGAGGAGATTGTCATGGAAAAATTTAATTTACTTGCTTTGCATATTGTTGCCATTTTTACGTTTTTATTAATAATTTTCATGCAAGTGCATCCGGAATAAGTACACTTCGTGCGCAATGCAATCATTTTATTCTGCAAAGCAACCCAATATAAGTACCTCTATAAATTATTATTCATGATGCCAATTCGACTGCAAATTTCACTTATTTAGATCGGTTGGATATAAAAATCAAAAATATCTTGATTCAAATGCACATTGAAAACATATTTTCAGCCAAACAAACGAGATAAATGGTCAGCTACGGATGACTCTCGTTATCCAGATAATTTGCGTGCGGTGAACGCATATAGAACGCTCCGCTGCCGCCGAGTGATCAATTGTACTTTGAAAGGAGGTATCCAAACGTTCAATCAATGAAAAAGAGACAAATCCATATATAACGTTTGGATACCACCTTCCAAAATACAATTGATCGCTCGGAATAATTCCGCATTATTTTTTCGGATTGTGTTTCAGAATACCGGCACAGAGATTCCGTTTTTATGACGTGCGATCCATCCAAATTCATGATAGAATCCCTAATTTTTCTGACTTTGTGACGTGGTATCCAAACAAATTCATGGATTCTATCATGAATTTGGATGGATCGCTCGTCACAAAAACAGAATGTCAGCGGAGCGTTCTATATGCGTTCACCGCACGCAAATTTCCTGGATAACGAGCGTCAGCCGTAGCTGACCATCTATCGCGTTTGGTTGGCTGCATATTTTCTGTTACATGAAATGCTGTTTATAGATAATATGTTTTCTTGTGTTTTTGTGTCCGTTTCCATTGTTGATGTTGATGCCGCCATTCAGAAACTACTACTTTGTTATAAAATCGAAGAGAAATTGATTCAATAGGAGATTTCGTTTTAAAAAGCAATTTCACCAACAATAGGATGTTTGATTGAAACGTCTAAATCATACTTTCCATCTGTGGATATTTAACAATGGCCCTATGATGAAATGCTAAACACTGAATTTTCCTGGTGATTGCACTCAAATCATGGTGGTGCAAACTAAAATTCCGATATAAAATGTTATTCATCGTAGATGTTGGCGAGCCAAATGGCCAACAAATAAAAATTGAATGATGTTGTTCGGTCACTTCAATGTGGAGCACACAATTTTCGACTCTCAGTGAAGCAAATTATTTTGATTGTCAGTGGAACTGTCTGCTAATATTCGCTAATTCGTATAGAATTTATCATCATCAATAAAACTCGGTGAATTGAAAACCGGCAAACGGTTCATTATTCGCAATAACATTTGCAATGTTATCGCAATTGACATGACCGGATGAAATTGAAATGCATTTGGGAATCGGTTATTGGACGATAGAGATACAATTCATACATTAGTTATTATCGTTTTAGCAAAAATTTAATTAGACGAACAATGCAAATGCAATTGAAATTCACCGCAAGTATTTTGATGTGCAATGCTCACGCACGAAAATTAAATCAATTGGCATATTTTGTAAATTGAATCGTCACCACTTATTGATTATTTTCTCGACAAATCGAGTGTTTGAGAAGTGATAAAAGGAGCACACTTTGCAGTATATATCTCTTCGAAATGGCCGTGCAACAAAAGTGCGCAAAATCCCGTACCAACACGTGGGTCAATTCAATGACACACGACAAAATAGCGGAATAATTAAAATTCGTCATATTTTATCGTCAATTTATTAATATTCATTAGGATTTTAGTACAATAACAATGCGTCGACCACAATACGCTTGCACACAATGTAATGTTTCTATCAATAAGCCACAGATGCTTTCGATGTATGTACATATGCGAGCAAATATTTGGCATGAGAGCGACCAGTGGTTTGCATAAAGCAGACAAGGTCTGACGTGCGCGCGTTTCCAAGCAAATGCGAGGGACGAAGAAGAGAGTGAGACGCAGCGACAGTGACGATGAGAGCATTGATTGTAATAGAAATCTACCGACTAATTTTCTGAATTTCATTATAAAACCGGCATCCGTGTCAATATTTCGCCTGGATTCCACTGAGAACCATTCGGATAAAACAATGTTGCCAATATCTGCATTCGCATAACGCTCATATCAAATTTAGCTATCGCATCGCGACACACAGGGTTCGATAGAGACATTTTGCCTTATGGCCGCTTCGTGCATATATTTGCCAATATGTGTAACATGGTGTGTACTGTGCACACGTACAAACGTATTGCCGGCATTGTCTTCAGAAATATCGTCAATAGCAAACAGATCAAACCGAACAGATACACGACGAGAGCAACCATTTGGCCCCGCCGTAAATTGGCGAGTGCGAGTCGAAGAGTATCGTCTCTTATGCAAATACATACATATTCAATTTATGTTTAATTTAATCATATACAATAGATCTAGGGGTTTCACGCAAACTCGAAGGCCGAAGATTTTACTAAATAGCTGGAAATAAAACCATTTTATGTGTAAACTATAGATATTGCTTCTTTTTATTCATAAATTCGAATTTTTTAGAATTTTTTGAATCTAAAAATTCTGGAAGTGGGTTTTGGTGGATCCTCAGGGATGTTCAAAACCGCTCCTGGTTCTGGAAGTGGATCCTCAGGATGGGCCAGGGCATTGTCAAACCCAGTCTGATCCATCCTGAAGATCCACCAAAACCCACTTCCAGAACATAGTTTTCAAGGTGAATGTTGATATATCTCGAAATAATACGGATTTTGGTGAATCCCAGAGAATTTTAGAGAAAAGAGAGAAATATTGAAATTTTAGATGAATTTTAAGTTGCGTGAAACCCCTAGCAATAGACTCCATGTAATTCAACATTTATTAGTGTATATTTATGTGTTGTTATAGTTGCTTTGCGTATGTCTGCTTTGCCTCATACACACGTATATATACAGTATACACACACACCTTTCGCTCTTTCTGATTTTCGGTGTCGTCGTCGCAGACCCGTGTTTGAAATTTCAATTAATCGCGCAACATCTTCACTTTCCGTCGAATCACAAGTGGCTTCCCTTAAGTTTTGCAAGCGAGGTGCGCACTTTGAGCGCCGTATCTATGCTCTTTCATCGTCCGTGATATGGAAATATTGGAACGAAATACATGCGACAAGTACATACGTTTACCCGTCTTAGACAACTTGTTAAACAAATTTACATAAATCATTACGTTCATTCGTGTAGTTTTAGTTGTGTTTGAACTGTAGTCGTAATTTTGGTTCATTTCTCCGTTGATGTGAACCGAATTTAGCGCTTTAAATAATTCACATCCAAAATTTGTCTCGTTCAAACTCCATTTCCAGCTCTCAAACTCTAGCTCTTCGTTATCGAATATTATTAAATACATTAATTTTGGTTGAAGCTCTTCTTCTCATTCCCGCTACCTCTCCCTCTCTATCTCTCTCTTTACTGGTTTGTTGTTGATTTGAGAAACAGATGGGGTGCTTTTTGTTGGCATCAATCGAGATTTCTAGATAAATAAAAATTGAAAATGCTTTCGGTCGGCCAGCAGTGGTAAGAAATCAAACAATTTGATTAAATCGTTATAATTTATTGTAAATATTTGCGGTACATTTCTTGATTTCGCTATCCTATTTTATTTGCTGTTCAGCGTCAATATTCACTATGTATAAGCGAAACAGATTCTTTTTGGGGGCGAACAAAAGAATGGACAGCGTATAAGTTCGTCACAGTGTAAACGAATGCGTTCATTTTTCAGGACGTTTGTGTTCGTTCCTTTAGTCCACTTGAGCTGGAGACGTTAGTTGATATGAAAGGTTTTTCACTTCAGTTACAACACTGGATTGAGAAAATATTTTGATGTATAATCGCATCAAGATAATAGATGTAAAACTAATTTATTTGAAATTCATTGATTCATTATTCGAGAACAAAATCACTTATTTGTTACAAGTTAATCTGACGTGTAATCAGCCTGAAGAGTGTATTTATGGGAAGTGTACATAATATTGCGAAATTGACGATGCAATTAAATTACATTCGAAAGATGTAAATTATGTGATGTACTAAATAAATTATGTTGAACAAAAAAATCTTCGATGTCATTTGATTGGTACTCAATCAAAATTGGCGAGACTTTGCCTGCTTTCGATTATGGTTATTCTCTGTTGACTGTGGGAAAGTCATGAAAATACTGAAAACTGCGTAAATATTTTTTAATCCACATCAATTACTTGGATCACTATATTTTAACTAAAACGGAGTGTATGGAACAGGCCAATGTGCGAGAGGTCTTCCACGATATATTTTTCTATTGCATGCTATATTTTGTTGACTTCGATGAAGTGTCATCAGATAAATAACATAAACAAAACGTACAAAAGAACATTATACTGTACTTTTACACGCTCTAAGATTTCAGCAATTGCAAAGCTCAGCAACCTCGAAACTGTGTGGACCACACATTAAAAAAAACACATAGACCACAAGAAGAAAAACTGCAACCAAACCCCATTTTAATCAAGAGAACGAGAGAGAGCTACAAACAAGAAAAACCATCGTCCATAACAGCGACTGCAGATAGACCGCATTTTACCACAAAATGGGACAAAAAATATACAAGTGAGGGAGAGATAGAGAGAAAGTAGCTGAGAAAATATTATTATCTCTTTAATGTCAGAGAAGAAACCCAGATATTAGTGTATCAGACGATTTATGAAATGCCAAGTTACCTACATTGATAGCTCACTTTTAAATCCCTTCTATTTTCATTTCTCCTTTTTTCCACTATTAGTTTGTTCATTTTCTTCCACTTTTCACTATCATCATTGTCAATTGAACCTGGGATTCAGTTTGCGTTTCTCTGCCGAACGAATAGAGATGAAAGTAGAGGAGAAATTGTCGCAATCGGGCGGTCAAAATCATTTTATTAAAAGCTTTGCGTATGAATTCCAGTAAAAAATCCCACTGCAACATCAATGACTGAATCCAAGATGGTAAAATCGAATTTACCTTAGTTTTGGAACATATGTTACCGTAGCGCCCTAGCTATATTCCTGGGTGACGTTCAGAAGCCATCGGGGGTAGGGGGATTATTTTCATTTCTGGAAAATAAAATTGAAAAGAGTAATTTCCGAAACCCATGTATCGGACAACGTTAGAGTAAGAAAATATAGTTTTGATTTAAAAAAACGTAGAACGTATATTGGAAGTGGAAGGGAATGTTTCGACCGCCCTAGACCCCTTGATCACACAGACGATATACGAACAAATTCTATACGAACAATAAATGAGCATACAGAGAGAATCTTTGTGCTATACGCGCACACACTTACATATATATATAACTGAATGTAACTATATGCTTATCATAAAATGCTGACGATGAAAATGTGCTATAGCTGCTCGTATCGCTTTTCGCATACAGGACTCGGCAAACGATTCAACATTCTATTGGATCATTAATTCTTTTTCGCTTATCGCCGGCTAAATGCTCGTAATCCCTTTTAGGTAATTTCTTTTGTTCCTATCATTATCATCATCATGACATGCACGTGCACACACAGAGGATACAAGTACTCCGCAAACTCGCTCGCTCCGTTTCGATCTAAAAGAAGGAAGGTGTCAGGTGTGCACATTACATGAGTAAGAATGATAAATTCGCGATTTTTACGAATATATGGAAAACTCAGGAAATTTCAACATGGCATCGCACTAGGTACATATTGTAAAATATTGTCGCCTATTACTGACAACACACACACATGCTGGAATAAATTTCTCAGATTGGAAAAAAGTACATACACACACAACCAATTTACACAGAATGTCACTTGGGAGAAATTTATTAAATTCGCGATTTTTTCTTCTTTCACGTCCATTTTTTTACTCTTCAATTAAATGCCAATAGAATGGTTCGATGGGATACATTTGAGTATAAGACCGTAGCCAGGAGTTTGTCAAGGTAGGCAAAACAAAAAAAAGTTAAAAAACGAAGACTTTTTTTTAAAATATTTTTCAGTCACATCAAAGTACATCTTTTGACGAATTTGGGGGCAACCGCCCGGGCCACGCCTTTGAATAAATCCAAAATTGAAATTTATTCAAGTACATAGTTCAAAATAATATAGAAACTTAGAACCGGTGCGAATGGATCCGAATGGCAAATAAAAATGTGAACGGGAGCGACCTGACTTTATTATGCATAATATATTTGCAAAATTAGCTGACTTCTTAATCTCCGTCGCAGAGATATACATATTTCTTATGTCTGCACTGAGAGATGCTCGGGGTTTGCCGTCGTTTGGGGGCTAAAAATATGCATGTTCAATTTCATATTTCCATCGTTGATAGTACACGATTGTGAAAGTTCACCTTTTAAATGCACAAGGTATGTTTGCTTAGCAGGAATAGCAACCACACTAAATCAGCATAATCGAATTCAATGACTTTGTTCCATTCTAAAAATGAAGTCGCAATAAATGTGAAATAAAATTGAATGACAATTTTGTTTGGCAAACTGCTTTGATCATTACCATAATGGTTTCGTTGAATACAAGATAGAGGAAAGGGAAGAATTTGAAAATTCAATTCGATAACGACCGACTGTTAATGAGATGATTGGGAAAAGTCCCAGACTGAAACTGTTTGTTTGTATTCAATAATGGATAAAGTTTTTGGTGAAATGCTCTTTTGATTTTTCATGTGAATAAAAGTAAGTGGATACCGACCATCGAAACCCATTCGAAATGACTGAATGCTACATTTTTATCAGATGTAGACGCTAAGAGAAAAAAAAGGAAGTGATGAAGAGTAGAAGCACGCCGCGCGCTGCGACAACGGTTGGATGATTTGGCTCTTTCTCTTTGACTGCTTTGAACATACAATCGTCTCCTTTTCCAGCAGAAAGACTGCTTGCGTTTATTTATAAGATCGTAACCATGGATAAATGCCATTTTAATGGACCATACGGACAATCGCAAACATAGCCGCCAAAATTTTCTTCATCCAGAATCGACGTATTAAAACTTATGTTTTGCGAATGTATATTTTTCTTAAGTTTTGAAATGGATATTAAGTATGCTATGGTTTTTCGAGTAAGTTATGCGACTTGCTGCAAACGAACATACTATGGCAAATCGGTAAAATGGAAAGCAAGAAATATAAACACCAAAGGGCAGATGAAATGGTCTTAAGTGAATTGGCGAGCATAGGGGGAAAAATGAGCCACCCAAGCTACCATCGGCTTTGAACACACGATTATAATCAAAAAAGTGGACTCTCTGCAGCGCCGTCGATTAGTGACGGCGAAATCACCTGTAAATAGCTGGAAGTGATTTCGTCAAATTGCGAAATACGGCATAATAACACTGATTAGTACTGAATTTTGTCGTCATTAATCTACGGCGCTGCAGAATCTCTTGATACAAGTTTTCCATGTGATTATAAGCGTGTGGCTTTGAAGGAGTGGAGGCAGAATTTTGTTCATTTAATAAGTTTGACTGGGTATTGACTCGATTCAGCTCGATTCAACTCCATTCGACTCGATTCGACTTGTTCACTCGAACTTTATCATATTAATATAGAGCACTCGTTGTGTCCGCAAACGATTTTTTCTTTCTATATAGTTATATAGAACATGAACGAGGAGTCATACACAATTGCAACAGAATGCTGTACATCTCTCTATATCTTGATATATTTTGCGCAAATGCATTCACAAAAGAACCTTAAGCATTTTCGTGCTTTTTGAAAGATGTACTAAATTGAATGTTTTCTGTGTCGCCATCTGGTTGGTGATACTAATATCTTTTCGCACGGTTCTGATGAAGATTTTATTTATTGTTTATACAATTTTATACAAAATCACTTTTTCATTCATAAACTCAATTTAGAAAAGAAAATCACAGTTATTTCTATAGAAGTAAAGTAATAAGTAATATATTACTATTTCCTATTACTATTACAGGCTATTACAGTAATGGCTATTACATTTATCCTATTACTTTTCCTATTACTTTTGTAAAGGGTTAACCTATTACTATTACTATTACTATTACATGTAATAATAATAGTAATAGGTTAACCCTTTACAAAAGTAATAGGGAAAGTAATACGTAAATGTAATAGCCTATTACTGTAATAGCCTGTAATAGTAATAGTAATGCCTATTACTTTCCTATTATTTTTTCAAAATTTTTTTTTTCCAAAGTTTCATATAAAAAAAAAAAAATTTTTACGCCAGACGAATTTTTTATGAGAAAAAATGAGTCTGCCAAAAAAATCTAAATTTTTTACATGAAACTTTCTGATTTTTTCAAAGGAAAAATATCGCGTCACGACTTTTGAATTTAGTCTTCAAGTCAAGCTTCAAAGCGTTCTGCCGTCCAAAAGTCGTGACGCGATATTTTTCCTTATTGTAAATAAATTTTCACAATAGTGAATGCGAAAAACACTTTTGAACTTCGTTCCCAGTAATACAGCGTCCTAGCGTCACTCAAAATGATATCAGTTATTTTGAGTGGTAAATCCAAGCACGGAGCGTCACTCCATTTCAACCTCGTCTAGAGGTTTTTCATCTGATAATTACCACCGAGATAGTCTCGATCAATAAACGTCAAACCAACAACGCCACACATTTTGACGGCAACGCATTGGAACTGCATTGATGAGTGTATTCAATATAGTTTCAAACATTGTCGTGTTGTGTGATGAAACGATAATATTTGAATTTTGAAATGAAAGAAAATGTTTCGATTCTGCTAAATAAAACTGTACAAATATGCCGATGGCACGCAAGACAACGACATTGCCTTTTTCGGTAGCTTAAGCCCGTATTAGAAAATAAATATTTTGTTTTTCGTGAATTGAACAAGTGCGTTTGCAAAATGAGCGCAAATGTTCACGCTTGTAATCACGATTCGAACAAATTTCATTTTGCAAATGATGTTATTGTTAGTGTAATGCTACTCCCGGTAATTACTTTGTTATTACGATTCATTTATTCTCGTTATTTTTCTTTTTTGTTCTATAGTTATCCCCTAGGTACCGTATGTAAACCAATCAAATATCATGCCAACTAAGTTTTTTTTTGCTTTGAATGGATTCATCGGTGAATTGCAGCCATTACAACTGTATGTGTGTTTGGGTGGTGGATGTAGTTATATTTGACTGCTTCGGTACCTTTACTCGTCCATGATCGACGAACGACGACGAATCGAAAGTAGCCAGTGGCGTTGTAACCTCTTCGTTGTTTATCCGTTTTGATTATTATTTCAAACTGAATCAAAGTCGAACTTGACAGCGTAAAATATCGGAAACGCGCCCGTAACCGTTATCGGTAATGAACACAAAATGAATGCTGAAAAGCTTTTGAATTTTGTAGTATAAAATCTGGTTAGACGATAAACCCTGCTAGCTGCCCCATTGTTGTGATGATTTATTTGGCATAGTCTCCGTTTGCCTAAACTTCACTTCGATTTTCCAAAATGGATTCTCTACATTTACATGCAGAACACAAGAAAAAAAATGCACAATCCTCCCGAGTGCAAATTGATGCTACTGAATTGTGGGCAACCTCTTGACATTTCAATGGTCGCGAAGCAATTTAGTCGCCAGTTTCAGTTTAATTGTCATCGCTTTGCGAAGATATTCAGTCGTTTATTTCAGAACTTTCAGACTTTGCTAAAGAAGCAAAAATTTTCGATGCAAAATTGCTTTTCTGAAACAAATTCGTTTTCACTCGGGATGGCAGTGAACAAAACAAAGGGAAACAGATTGTGGCATTAAAATAGAATCCGTGCATCCTGTGCAACGAATTCGGCAAGAATGGCAGAATGTTCGACGAAATTTCGTAAGAGAATTTTCACGCTCAATTGATGTCTGTCAAACCCATGCAATCGATTGAACAATTGAAAAAGCCAAAAATAAACAAGCAGTACGATAAAGATATGCTAAATAGCTGAAAATCCGAATGGAATAAAAGAAGAACGGCATCTCATACACAAACAAAATCATGTCTACATTCTAATGAATTTATAGGTATATTTTGAGTGGAAAGTTGCTCTTAGTTGTTCCAGTATCTATCGTTTGGTTTTGGCTAAAAGTTGCATTGTAATGTAGTTAACGAGAATTGCAAGTTGATGGTGGAATGTGCTTATGCTTACTATATGTATATAATAGTGTTGTAATGCTTGTTTGCTGTTTGCGCGACGTTAAGAAGAGGAAATCTAGACAAGTTTATTCGTTACTTGACTGAGGTAGCGGAAAAACTGTGCAAACATTTTCAGAAAAAGCTTTGGTAATGTGGCCCAAAGTAGCAAAAGCAGCAGTGGGGAATGAAGAAAATGTGGATTTCGTTTTTCTGGTCCATAGGATATACGTTCAAAATTTATGCAATCATTCCAATCTCTGTATACAGCTTCCGTGCTCTGAGCAAGTCAAACATTTTTCATATTCGATTTTGTTGGTTGTTCCCAGTGTGCGATTCAAAGGAGCGAGAAAACGTCATGTTACATTTAACTATGCAATGTTCGGAGTCGAATGTATTCACAATACGATGAAACGATGTATGTATTTGTTTTGGCTCTGACCTATGCTTCGTTCGAATTGTTTGGCCAATCTGTTGCCAAGTTCTTCAATCTTTTTCTCTCCTTCTTTTATAGCATCATCGAACTAACTCTTTCATTCTTAAATGATCAGGATCACCCATGCTTAATGCTCATGTCGTTTGTCTAGGGATTTATTTTTAATTTTTGTCAAATCTATGGAATTTATTTGTCAATTTTATTGCCCGTTGTGTCACTTTTAATGTACGCTTTGTTAATTTTATTTCAAGATTTGTAATGAGCTAGACACCAATCACAAAATATTGATAAGTGGTTCAAAATTGGCAGAAATTAGCAGGTATTAAAGAAAATTTTATTCTCATGGCCTAAAAAAATTGAATTGAAGTTTTGGAATTAAGTGAACAAAATAAAATAGTCATTGTTGAAATTAAATTCAATGTGAAAATTAACCCAAACTTTGTTTTTTTTTTTGTAGAATGTCATTGAGTAAACAACACGACAATCCATCCGAAGTTTTTAATTACTTTGGCTCAGATGTCAAAGTGACACCTAAATAATAGCAAAGATTGAAGGAACAACCAGCAAAATAATTTTGGAATTAGAGAAAGCAATAAAGAATGGTTAAATTTAATTGAAATAAGATAAGAGTTAGTCGTTTGTTGAATTGTTTCCTATGCTGGAAATAAGTTTTTATGCTTCAAATGTTTTCGATTTATTTCGTCGTCATCGTCATTGTCATCGTTTAATAAGGAAACTAGAAAAATTCTCAAAAGGTCTCTGTGCAAGTATTCAATTCGATTGAATAAAAAAGCGAAAAATGAAAATAAAAAACGCAGACCACATCTCAGTCTTGGACGCAGTTTAGCAAGTTTTTGTTCCATTTCACAGCCGGTCATTTCAATTTATCTTACACAAATAGACATATGGGGTTTGCAATTACTACACTGAAAAATTTTATGAGTGAATTCTCTACGAATTTTATTCGTAGCATGATTATTCGTACATTGTACAAATCTTCGTACAATGTACGAAGTATTCGTAGCATATTTTTCATACGAATGCATTCGTGAAATGAAACTAATGAAAGACGTACTATATACGAATATATTCTTACAATGTACGAACTGCATTCGTAATAAAAATATTTTGACTAATATGAGTAAATTACACGAATTTATGCGTACATTCTACTTATGAAATGCGTAAATTCCACGTACGAATATATTCGTTTATTTATGCATCGTATGCGTACTATTTACGAATAAATTCGTTGCATTTACTAATGAACTAATGTATTAGTAGGCATAATTTATGCGAACGGTGAGGATACGCATTATTTGTAGAATGTACAAATTATTCGTAGAATGCACGAATGTGTTTGCCTATAAAATAAAGTGTTGGAATCCGCCATATTTTTCATTGTGAATCAAACAATATTTCTTCTTGAAAAAACTACGTCACATTTGAGAGTTTTTAGTTTCATGCTAAAGTACAAAATTATCTTCAAAAAATTATAGAATTATAAAATGAATTTATAAATATCATTTATAGCAAAAAAAAATTTAAATTGATGTGAAACAAGCTTTTTAAAATTTCACAGCATTTCACAGTTTTTCTTAAATTATAATTTTTGCTTGGACCGTGACTTTTGAGGGGAGTAGCATGTTCACTTTCATCGGAAATTTTAATTTGTTAGTGAATTTTAGTCCAAAATAGCTAGCGAATGAATTTTTCGAAGTCCAACATTTTCATAAAATAACATGACAATGGACGTCATGATGGTTCAATAGTTTGTTTGAAAAACATTGATCGAATAAAGAGGAACGAAATCTATATAAATCTACGAATATGCGTTGGGGCATATTCGTAATATTTACGAATAAAAATAACATTCGTATAATGTACGAATGCCATTCGTGGTTGAAAACCACTAATGAAGTTCGTAGAATGTACTCATAAAATTCGTACATTGTACACACGGAAATTTTTCAGTGTATCTACGATGAATGTGAATTGTACCACACGAACATTTCTATTGGAATTCACAATTTTTCACCAAATCCATCTGCCACGTCCCTCTCTCTCTCTCTCTCTCTCTCTCTCTCTCTCTCTCTCTCTCTCATATATCAGTCTTTGTTTCAGCTTGAACAAGATCATAATATAAAAAAACAAATACGGATGTTTCTTCCCTCAGATGTGCTTCTTCCTATCCACATTTCAAAATGATATCTTGTTTTATTTTCTCGAAATATTTACTTTGTCTGTTCTCTCTGAGCGTGCCGATATAATTCAATGGATCTCATCCGTTTGTAAAACTCGATCTCCCCTTAAACAAAATAAAATAAATGGTGGCGATTTATATTTTGCTACAGCCCGACCAAATGAGGACGCATATATCAAAAAGAAGTTGGGAAAGCAGTGTGTGTGTGTGTTTGTATAGATAGTACTTGAAACCTATCTGTGCAAAGTTTACTTGGAAAAAGAAAACAGTGAAAAATCATATTTCGACAAAGAAAAAACATGTTCGAGCAAAAAAAGCCATAAACTCGCGAATGAAAAAAAACTTGAGCTTTGCTTGGGGTAAAGAAAAATTAAACACATCGCTTCAACAAACACGAAAGACGAAACATCTCATTTTCCAACGGGCGGAAACGTTTACATTTACAGCAGCATTAGCTACATTTTGCATTAATGGTTGGGTTTTGAATTACATTCAATTATGCTCTTTGAACGAGATAAGCTTGCACAAGAAAGAATCATTTAAGTTCATAAAACGAATGGATGGATGGATGGATGGCTGGATGTATAGAAAGCAGAACAGAGCAAAGCAAAGCAGGCGAAAATGAAAGAGCGAGAGAAACCGAGAGAGAAAAAAATCGCATCACAGATTATATGCCAGTAGCTCTGCGTTGGGTACTGACTTTTGCTCAAATGAAACCAGACAAAATCGACAGTGCAGAAAAAACTACACGCGAAATGTCAAAATGAATTTAAGTCGACACACAAACAAAAAGAAGCAGCAGCAGCAAGGAACACTATATACTGCTGGGAAATTAAACGCAAATAAAAACTCGCAAATGGATATTTTGCAAAAAGTTGTTTCATTAAATGAATGATAGATGATAACATAATTTGAATAGACCCGTATGTGATAACTGATGCAATTTGAGAACTATTCTAGACCGATGCAATTGCAGAATCAGGACAGAGAGATAAACGGAGGGGATATAGTTTAATTTTGTTCTTCGATAATGTTATGTTAATGGTTGTAAGCCTAGTCGCATATGAATGTTATTTCGGCGAATCAAAATGACGCGCTGTTTAGTCCAGAAAAAAATGACAACATTACATTGATTTGCCTGTTGAAATTGCGGGCGCCCGCGTCGCCACAGTTGTCATTTAAGTTGTTTATGGCCTTAGCTGCTAGGTAGCAGCTAATTCCTTTTCATGCCAAGATGATCGCGTTGAGGATGAATGACTTTGTTAACCCATTTTGTACCAGCGTCCTATAGACCGAGAGCCCACGTACATAATACTATATTGATAAGTCTCATGTCAGATAATGTGATCGTAGGTAGATATTAATGCCAATATTCAGAATATTTCTTATTTTCTTCTTTATCTTTTGCTCTTCACGATATCTTGCCGATGATATCAATAAAAATATATGCTTCACTTTTCTTACAATTTGCATGTCAGATATTTTGTGTACAGCTAAATTGCCACGAAATTTATTCAAATTCGAAATATCAGTCCAAAATGTTTTGCACAATACTTTTTATTTCACTTTGAAGTCTCACTCATTTCGATGAAGTGAGGTTATGTCATTTCATGTCGAAATGTCAAAGTGGAGAAAAATTTGTTCCTCCACGAGAACACCTTGATACTGCCCACATTAATGATGAAATTTCGATTTTAATGTTGCCGTTAAACCTGATCCTGATCTCAAGCGGACAAACTCATCAATGACAACGCATATTGCCCGGGTGCCATTTGGGTTGCTGCTGATTGAAACAAACAAGAGTGGGGCTGCCCCAGGTACCAACCACCTACGTGGTATTCGACTCATCGCACACGAATCACACAGCAAAATCGATACTAAAAGACTGACGAATTGTTCCCCATACATTCTCTTATGTGTATGGAAATGATGATGCTTATCTGTGATGTTTACACTTATTATTTATTGTAAGTTTTGATTTTGTGCTTTGTTGTAGCCATCCATGAGTTGGCAAATTAATGTTCTTATGTCTGAAATCAATTTTGAATTATTCATAATTAGCATCAAATGCTCTAGTTACGCTTCAAATCATAGTCCATGTCAACTCAATGCACTCTGCAATCAACATGGATCTGCCTTTAAGACGTAAAACTTCTCGTCAATTTATCCACCGGCAGCATACTGTGTGTAATGTGGTGTCAGAGCAGCAAACCAGCACTAAACTGGTGTCAATTTTTTTTCGGGATCCGACCTATTTTTCAACCATGAAATGGCCTCAGGTTGCATTGTAACCACCTTTAATCAGGTTTACGAAACAATAGCAAATCCTCCTGTAATGCAAATCTGACGACGGGTTTCGAAGTGCCTCGACACCAGCTACAACTCAGGCATATGCACAACGGAATTTGTGGCGGTCAAAAAAGTGTCCGGACACACAGACGCACATCCAAATTGATACTTTCATAGAAAACCAAGTTCAAACTGACGATGCTTACAACTTTTTTGTTTGTAAACCGATCGGAGCTCTTAGAAAGGAATTGGAAAGGTGAGGGCATTGCAAAGGTGAGGGGGAGCTTCTCTTGGACATCACCCTCGGGTACCTTCTTCGTGGTATATGGGGGTAGATCTGAAAATATATCGAAATTCTGCAACCACTATATTTTTCACTAGACGATACTTTAGGCATGGGTGATATAGTATTTTCGACTATTTGGGCCAAGATAGTCGTGATGCTAGAATTAGCATTTTTGACATTTGGCTTGAAATGCACAGTCTATGAAGCGTCACTTGTCGGACTACCGTCCTCCGTGATAGTCTCCCTTGCCACCAATATTAAGTATTGAGACTGGTTGTTATGTTTGTGACTATAAGACTAACTATTTTATTGACAATATATTCTAAGCATGCTATATGATATTTTATTCAATGGTATACAATAGATGAGCTGTTCTCTCAGTTTTGTTATTATTATTATTATTCTGCACCATACAGCGTTTCTTCGCCAGAGG
>NW_022597973.1:0-1215 GCF_009176505.1 Sitodiplosis mosellana
AAGAAGAAGAAGAAGCAGTATTATAAGAAACTGTGTATGGGTTAACATAGGGATGGCGAAATTTGAAAATAACGTTGAATGAATAGGTGCGTTTAATATTATGCACTATACTAGCGATGGTCGGTACGTATACAAAAAATGTAAAAACATTACTTTGATCTACATAAACTTCAGAATTAAAAACGCTCTACCCAAAATTGTTTTAGCACATCTGTCAAGATTTAAATGTCCATCTAACTGCACGACTGTATGAGATTGACTAAAAGATATGAAAAGCGTTTTCCTTTATTCATTTTCTTTTGTATTATGAAGTTTTTATCATAGGTTTCTCTCTCGCATTCTACGTGTTTCAAGTGCCTGTTTTTACGCTCTTCGCTCTTAGTTTATTACTTATTCTGAGGTGCTCATGTGATATACAAGGCAATAAATTTAAATTTCAAAGTCGATAATGTTTGATCACGAATTATTGTTAACTTAATTGGCCATTTGAATTGACATTTTGAGTTTTCAGATCAACATTTGTTGGTGTTGCATTTCGTTCATATGTAGCTTATTTGGAAAATGATTTTCTACCCGTATACGTGTAAGCTATAGTTCTATAGCTATTACAAGTTCAATCGAAGCTCTAACAATGGCAATGGCATTCATTGTGAAATACGTGATTCAATTCATTCATCGGTATTGAACGCACTCCAAATTTAAACTTAACTGAATTTACTGAAGTGAGAGTGTCAACTCGGATGTATCATGTATCATCAATCGTAATGACAGAGGGCACTTGCGGTTTGACAGTTACAGATCAATACTATAGCTGTATTTTTCAGTCGCCATTTTCAGTTAGCAGTCGCAGCAGCTCATTAAAGAAAATCGATTTTTACCATAAAAACTGCCAAAAATCAAGGAAATTCACTATCAATTTGTAACCTAACTGATTTAACCGGTTCAAATTCTCAATTGAAAGGAAAAACATTGTGTGATTTTGAGTGTTTTATCATTTTTGCAGAAGGTGAGTGACTTTTTTAACTGTATGAAAATATGATTGTGTGTAGTGTAAAAAGATAGTTGAATTTCGTTTGAATGAACTGAATATATTGAACATCGGTAAAAAAGTGAAATGAATCACAGTATCTCATTCACTTTAGAGTGTTAATTAAATGTTTATTCAATCGTTTCAGGTTTTTCACGCACAGAATGTCGAATCGAAAATCCAGATCG
>NW_022597974.1:0-1732 GCF_009176505.1 Sitodiplosis mosellana
TGCAAACTTCACACGTAAGTCCAAATGGTGTGTTTTCATCAAAGAATTGTTGGAATTCATTCACTTTGTTTACACTCGGTACACCTTTGAAAACGAAATATGGATTGCCATCACTGTCCTTCGCTTCACTCATCAAATCGAACATGAATAGGAGTTTTTTCGTTCGCAGCTCATCACGGTCACGTAGACATTTTGCATTCATTTTTTGTTTACAGAAACGGCAATTTAAAAAAATATCATGATAACCTTTGCAATCATTTGTTGCACAAGAGTGTGGTTCAGTATGTGTTGACATTTTGTGGTTATGTGAATGGTAAACAAAGTAAAAATGTACTGATAAAAACAAAAATTAAAATAAAATTAATAAAACTTCATATGGCTCGTGTGTGCGTTGACGAGAGGTTTCTGAATATATAAATTTTATCGAAAATCAATTACTGTTTCACTTTTAAATTAATAAAAAACAGAGATTTACAGAGCAGAGAGAGCAAATGTACGTCTTTTGACAACTCTCGAAAATCTCGTTTTTCCAATTCATTCGACTCGCTGCTCCCATACTTAACGAATTGAGTTCGGTTTGACAGGTATGATTCGATCCAAGCAAGAAGATTTTCTGGCAGGTTGAACGATCTGAGTTTCAGAATCAATCTCTTGTGGTTTACTCTGTCAAACGCTTTTCTGAAGTCCGTGTAGAGAACAATTTGCACTTGCGCACCAGAATTTATGCCTCTTTGGGAATAGTAGATGAATTCGGTGAGATTAGATGCAGTAGATCTGGACTTCATGAAGCCGTGTTGCTTCTTGGTGATTTTGTCCTGCACCAGAGACAGAAGTTTAACGTTCACCAAATGCTCGAAGAACTTCGCCACAGTTTGGAGCTTAGCTATGCAACGGTAGTTCTCTATCTTCGATCTGGCCCCCTTTTTGAAAATGGGGGACACACTCGAGCGTTTCCATTTATCAGGGAAATGGCCAGCTGACAATGATTCGTTGAAGATCTCGGTGAGTGGAGCCGCCAAATGACTCGCACAATTCTTTAGTATCAATGGGTGCATACCATCAGGACCCGTACCTTTCTTGGTGTTCACGGCTTGTAGCTCTTCAAGCACAAAATTTATGTCGAGCTGGAATTCCCCAGTTTGCTGTGACTCATCGGTAGGCGATTGTTGAACGCCTTGAGTCGTTGAGTCATCGTAGTTGCTACTGAAGAAGTTCGCAAACAGGTTGGCCTGTTCGGTTTCGTTTGCTGTGCGCACATCACCAAATTCCATGACTTTTGGTTTGTTGTCAGTACTCTTCTTTGAATTGACATATTGCCAAAATCTCGATGCATCATGCTTGAGCGAGGATTTCATTTTGTCCACGTATGTGTTGTATAGTTCCGTGTTGAGTTTATCGAATTCACGAGAGGCCGAAATGTAATTCCATTCAAACGACTGATGATAGCCTGATCGTCTGTAACGTTTCCATGCTTTATTTTTCCTACTTTTTAGTGTAATTAGGAATTTGTTTTTCCATGGACATTTTTGTATCGATCCAAAATTTTATGCAGCAAGTTCACCTTCTCGATGATTGTCTTTCCATGGAACAACTCGGTAAAATTGACATTTGCCAGATGTGCATTCATGTCCCTGTAGTTGGCCCGTTTGAAATTGAATGCCTTTGTTGTAATATTAGCTTCAGTCGTAAAGAACAGGTCCAATAGTCGTTCTTTTGAATCATTACGTACATG
>NW_022597975.1:0-1141 GCF_009176505.1 Sitodiplosis mosellana
ATATTTCCTGGACAAAAAGTTGCTAACGCAGAAGCAATTGGTAGCTATAGTGCGAGATTTCAATTACGGTGTGTTATACAAGCGAAATGTTCCATCACAGCTTGACATAAAAAAACCGAACCTTGGGCAAAATGCAACACAGCTTTACTGTTTATTCATTCACATTCCATTCATTATGGCGGATCTGCGAGTCAAATTGGAGAGTGTATGGCCTAGCTTCGGGTCACTTCTCAAAGCAATAACCATCATGTATTCGTCGAAAATAACTGAGAGTGTTGTTGAGCTAGAAAATTTAATCGAAATACATTTGACGAATATACGAAAGCACTTTGATAAAAATACACCACCAAAAGATCACTTTCTAACACACTATCCGTTAACGATTCGATGTATGGGACCATGAATTGAAAATATTGAATTAGTGAAAACAATAAGGTGTGATTCAATTGTTTGTTGATTTATCGGTTTTCACGTCGCTCAAGAACATATTTATTAATTATGGCTACCAAGCAAAATTTGAGCAAATACTCTCGGTTAAAGAGAAAAGTGAGTTTGTTGTGCGAAGATGTGAATTTCTTACGTTCATGCAAGAAACAAAGTGTCATTCCCAACTTTATTAAACTAAAGTGTGCGGTTGAAAATAGTCGCTCGTTTAAGGCAAAACAAAAAGCCGAAAAACAGTGGCTGAACGAAGAAATAAAATTCACATTCAAAAAACTATCGGACGTAGAGTTGCAAGTGTACGCGTTACACTTTTGAAAGAATTGAACCTTTTAAACAAAGGCCTGAAATATTCGCCAACACCGTCTGTTTTACCGCTAACCACTGCAATTCTTGACATTGAAACTGTCCTGAAGTTCAGAATGAACTCAGTTAAAGATGACATTAGAAATAAGATGGAGAAAGTGATTGATTCGTTAAGTGAGAAAAAGAGCAAAGTAACAAAAAAGATGAACAATGAGTTTGACATTATTAAACAGCTAAAAAGCAAAAATTGTTACTACGTCAAAGCGGATAAAGGCAACAAACTTGTTATCATAGATAAGGCGGACTATGATGAGAGAATGTTAAATTTAATCAATAAAAAAATATAAAAAAGTCAAGAAAACTCCTCTACCGAAAATGATTCGGGAAAGTGATA
>NW_022597976.1:0-2482 GCF_009176505.1 Sitodiplosis mosellana
TTCATCGTAATATTACCGTTTGGATTTTGAGTGAATAGTAATTACCTCAAGTATTTAAGTGATTGGTGTTCGAAGTGCAAAAATCTAATAGGGCAGAAGTTTAGGTTAATGTGAATGTTCTTGAAGATGTAACTACGTAAACTTCTTGAATAAAATATTCGAATATTTAACTGAATATGAATACTCTAATTGAAGAAAAAACACATTTTGATACTGAATATTTGCAACTGTTTTTTCAATCTTTAATAAACACATTTCTTTGAAGAACTATTACATCGCGCTAGAGCACTTTGTGTTTTTGTTAATTCACAAAACGATTTTTCGTCTTCACAGAGACGCAAAATTCTTTTTTTGTTTTTCAGCGAGTTTAAAGGTAAGAGATAAGTATAATTTGCAGTTAATTTTATGGCACATTTCTGTTCAATTAATGCAAAAACAAAGCTGAATGAAAAATGAAAACTAAAACGTTTACATATTTATTGACTTTTAACCCTAGGACCGGACCATGGGTGTACAGCACCCGAGCTCGTTTTCAAATGTAAATAAAATTGCTTCCAACTAAAAATTTCGTATTTCTTCAAGTACCATTCGATAGCTTGATCCTTTGGCTACATGCTACACCAAACATGTATATGTATATGTATGAATATGTGTAACATACGCGACTCGGCAACACATGTGTGTAAAGCGGACCATGGGGTGTACAGTGCCCGACTCCATACAATTTGTATGGAAAATCGATTTCTACTCACTTTCTCTCTTCTTTTGCTGTTTCTCATCACATCTCATTGTATATATATGTAAATTTGCATTTGTCATCCCATTCAATTTAATTTTTTGTTCAACGAAATTTTCAAAATCATCAAAAATTTTTCTAAATTCATAATTTCAGATATTCTTCTACGTAAATAAACCAAAAATAAAAAAAAAAATTAAAAAATCGCGAAGTTATTCAGTTGTGCGTTTGAATTTTGGAGCAAAAATGCTATTTCCCATATAAAATACACGTCGGGCACTGTACACCCCATGGTCCGGACCTAAGGATTTTTCGCATGTTCCGGTCCTAGGGTTAAAGAAGTGAAACTTTTGTTATGAGTAAAATTTTAAAATGAATGAACTGGGCAATTTTAAATTGAAGACAATTTGAGTGGAGATGACACGATTAAAGCGCTCCATCTGAAGTTGCAGTCGGTTTGCAAATCGTATTGATGTTGCCTCGATTCTTATGAAGTTTCTATGGTGTGAATGTTGTCCAAATGTCGTTTTAGACCACTTTTATAAATTTCGCAACGGAACGGCGTTTCGCCAGTGTGCGATCGAATATGCAATTTCAAATAAGATTTCCCATGAGTGACAAACTTCTTGCAGAGATGGCATTCTAAGCGACGTAAATTGCTTCATGTTCAGTCTTCAGAGAAAATCTTCCGAAACAGCCCTTGCAATGGAACGGGAAATCATCGGTGTGAGTTGTAGCATGCACCCTTGTGTGAATTCTTTTCCACACCAGTCGCATCGATATGGCTTTTCGCAGGTATGCGTTAACATGTGTCTGTCGAAACTTCCCTTATGATTAATGGAATATTCACAAAAAGTGCATCTGAATTTATTCCTCATCGATTGTTCTAATGCAAATCGTGGACTACTTGCAACCATTGTCTTCTTATTTCTGGTCTTTTGTCCACTGAATAAGCATTGGAAAGTCGTTGTCCATCCTTCGACGTACTAACAACTGTCATCGATACATTGTAAACGCCCCTCTTTCCATTCATGTCATTCAACGTGGCGTGTTGACCTTCAACAACAACCATTGGATTGCTCGTTCGAACGCGGTTTGTGGCACCATCGTTGCTAACTGGTTCCTGGTCAAAAGTGGAATTGCATTTTCCTTCTTTTAGCTAAAAATGAAAAAAATTCAAAATTACAGACGTTCTCCAAAAAGTATATTCAGCTTCACTTTGCCTTTAGACAAAAATACAAAAAAAAAACACGTACAGACTCTACTCAGGCAATATTCATTCAGCTTCTTGGCTTCTTTATTAAACAGGGGGATTGTTTTTTTTTCATGCATTACGATAATGTCTTTCTCACTGTTCTTTTCGTCTCTCATTCAGATATTGAGCGTGGCTGGATGTTCACCTCAATGCCTGTTCTCAGTCTAATCACAAAATTTGCACTAATTTTGAGAGAGAAAATCTTGGTAAAATACGATTTGTTTCGAATTGCTTGTAAATAAAAGTACACTTTTCTCCAGACTTGTCTAAGGAACAATTTCAATCGTTGACTGGTTGTTCATTTGTACAACAAAATATGAAACATTAACTTGTTGCGGTTGGCAAAAGCCTTCATTGCACTCACTCTTGTTCAACTTAACTTGAAGTTATTGGTATAATACATTAAAACACGTAGTTTTTGATTTAATACATTTTTTTAGATCCCTTTCAAACTCGGCACGGAGTGAACTTAAACAACTAAATGGAACGAT
>NW_022597977.1:0-3846 GCF_009176505.1 Sitodiplosis mosellana
TTTATAGTCGACTATAATTTTATAGTCGGAGCATTATCATCGGACCTAAGTTTTGTAATAAAAACCAAATCTCGTCCACAATGAAAATACAAAATTATGTCCATAGTAGTAGGCAAGAGTATGCTGATTGACCGAATGCAATGGAAACAAAAAGAAATATAGTTGCCTTAAGCCGTTTTTGTCATTCGATGTAAATTTTTGAAAATAAAAAGAAAAAATTATATTAGGTTCATTGATAATTTAAGCCGGAACAAATGAAAGAAGAAAAAACCAATGAAAATGAAGAAAAGGAGGATAAAATAAAGTCGCTCCATAAAAGAACCATCAAATTTATTTGAGTTTCTTCAACAGCGTTTCGTTTCTTTCTTTCGTTTGACATCACGTGTGGAAATGGATGATATTTCGTTAATTTGGTTCGTTTTTTTTTGAGTTTCAGTTCAAAGTATGTTGAATGTCTTTTTTGGTTCGATATGAGTCACTATATATGCCATAAGTTTTTTTTTTCGGTTGTGATCAAAAGGACAAGTAAATTGGCGCATAAAAGTATTTATTCGGGAGCAAAGTTTTTTTTGCTGTGTTACTATGACAGCACACTCAATGTAACCTCTTCTCAATAACAACAACAACAACGGGAAAAATAGTTTAAGCTCTGAGCTTTGGTTGCAAATCAATATAATGTCGGGTATTTTTCGTAATACAACACATGTTATTTCGATACGTTTGTTTGTGTTATACATGAGTTTGTATGTTTGGTCTTGGGTTTTGCTCGCAAAAATATTAACCATAAAAATATTGACCATATCAGACGAGAGACTACTGTGATGTTATGGAAAACTGAAATTATTTTGTCCGAAACGGGCGTTTGGGTCATGCAAACATTTTCATATGTTATTTCCACGACCATGAAATCGTCCACAAGATACTTTTTTCGAACGACGGCGAATTTTTGGCAAACAAGTAATTATATTTTTGATTAACACATTTTTTTGTGCAACACTTTATTAAGTGTTTATTAATTGCGTTAAAATATGGAGTTCACATACTATGGACCGTGTCTGGAATATAGAAAAAAAATGTATTTCTTATTACTTTATTACTGTAATAAGATAGACTTATTGCTTATTACTCATCTTATTACTTTGTAATTTCGTTTGTTCTTTTTGATGTTTTCGGTGTTTGTTCAAAGAAGTAAGTCTATGATCGGTGGATTTTCATGGCACTTTCCAGCTCTGATGGTTTATCTTTCCTTGAGTGGAGCAATGGATAGTATAAAGTTGGACACGTGCTGCATTGTGATATGATAGACAATGCACGTTGTTCATGATAAGGTGAAAATCAGTCCCGGCGCCGAGTGTGTTAAGCAAACGGTCAAAAAGGGATGATTGTAACAAATGTAAGTGTTAGTGTGTTTGTGTGGCCAAATCGGCCTCAATTGTCAAATCCCATGGAAGACCAATCATGATCATTAATAATCAGAAAACGGTTGTTATAAATGACCTTTGAATTAGATTTCTAACGTTTATTGCATATTTTCGGTAATTCATTCCCGAAGGGCTTGCGACGCCTGAAATACGGCAATATTTTCATATATTTCTATATTTCAGTCATATTCCGTCATATTTCAAATATTTGGAATATTTAACATAGTCAAAGCATATTTCAGCTACATTTTTGACGTTTTTTTGGTATTACCCGATATTATTGTGACTATTTCTGTTTGAGATATTTCTCTCAATTTTCAAATATGCGAAATATTTGACGTATTTGAATATAAAGGGTGTCCCAATAGGGACGCAAAAAGTTTTTCAATAGGGATTTCATGATGGATGCCCCGATCTGTCAAACTGGAATGTCAGTTTGAAGCGTCCATCTATACCATTTATAACCATGTCAAGATTAAGTAAAGATCAACGCGTTCAAGTCGTTAAATCCCATTACGAAATAGACCCATTTGTCCTCACTCAAGAACTTGAACCGATGGACCACGGAAACCGAAGAGATTTAGTCGAATGGGTCAAAGGAAAAGAGGCCGCGGATGCCGATTTTTTGAAGAAAGTGATCTTTTCGGATGAGGCTCATTTTCACTTGAATGGGTATGTGAATCGCCAAAATTGTCGATTCTGGGGAAGCGAAAATCCAAGAGAAACTGAAGAAGTGTCAGCTCATCCAGCTCGTTGCACTGTTTGGTGCGGTTTATGGGCCGGCGGCATCATCGGGCCGTATTTCTTCGAAAATGATGATGGTCGAGCCGTTTCCATCAATGGCGAGCGATATCGTGAGATGTTGCAGTATTTTTTTTGGTCGGAAATTGAAGATATGGACTTATCCGACATGTGGTTTCAACAAGACGGCGCCAGACCACACACAACACCTGAAACATTAGCGGTAATCGAAGAACGTTTTCCAAATCGCATCATTTCTCAAAAGGCCGAAGTGGGATGGCCGCCTCGTTCGTGCGATTTAACGCCATTGGACTATTTTCTTTGGGGCTACGTCAAGGATAAAGTCTATGCCAACAAACCAAGCACCATTGCCGAGCTGAAAATTGAAATCAGACGTGTCATAGCCACCGTAAATGTGCAATCTGTAATTGAAAATTTGGGCAAGCGGCTGAAGGTCTGTGAAAAGATGGTGGACATTTGCACGATATTCTTTTTCATACATAAATGGTAAAGACCAAACTACAACATACAATAAAGATTTGGAAAATTGGAAACTATTTTCATTGTTTTTTTTGGTTTTTTTTATAATTACTTTTTTTGCGTTGCTATTGGGACACCCTTTATGTGAACGGCTTGAATTAAGGTTGAGATGCGTAAATCGATTCCATGGTTTTTCAAAAGAAGAAAATATTATTTGATTAAACGTAAATCTAATATTGCATTTATGTTTTCAACATTATAGTCTATTGGAATCATAATTTTATTCCTAATTTTAATAATTTTTGAATAAATTACGAACGTTTATATTGAATCAAAAGTACATCTTCAATCATGTTTTTTGACTCCAATATATTAAATGGTGTCATTTTTCTAAATTTTCAACCGCGTTTCGTTTTGAAATGACTCTGTGAGCCGTTTCACCAAATGCGTTCTTTATTACACCACTACCATTGAAAAATAGTGAAACGGTTATGGTTTTAGTGATTAAATAATAAATAACCCGTTTTTAGCTAAAGGTAATATTTTTATTCACTAAATATGACAATGGATTGCTTTTCAATTCTAGAAAAGTCTTTATGATTTTACCCATTGATTGGAACATAATAACTTTATCAACACTCATAAGGGATTTAACAGCAGCGGATTCCACGAATACTTCAATTGAATTTACTTTTATACTACTTCTTGTCCTCCTGTGAAAGGAATTTTTAGTATCAGCATATAAATTATTTTGAACAGTGTCGACGAAACGAAAACCAATTCGAAAATATGATTAGTCGGGGGCACGTATTGGGTCGAACGATAGCCGTCTATATTGTAATTTTCATTGCACATCGCTCTAAAAAATATTAAGTTCGTCGAATCAAAATTACATTTTATGGTTACACAGAAAATATCAATGATAATACCCTGAGAAATGTTTTTGTTGGGCACACGTACGTCGATAAGAAAATTGGCCAAGATTAGGTATAAAAACGGTAGAATATTGCCTGAAATATCATTCTATTCAGAAACAGTGATCAAGACAAGTATATTCGACAAATCGAATTTTAAAACAATTTCTATTGGAATTTTTTTTCTCAAAGTCAATTTACAAAATGTCTCGTTTGGTCTTATTGATAGTTTGCATTGCATTGAGCGTGCACTTTGCAACCGCAAAAGAGAGGAGATTCGATTTTCATGA
>NW_022597978.1:0-4804 GCF_009176505.1 Sitodiplosis mosellana
ATCTACTGTATTAAGACTCATAATAAAGCAAGCGTTTGACTGTATGCAAGAACAAAGCTGAAGGGGCGATGAAGGCTCTAACGCACGACAAAGTAACTTTGACAAATGATTTATATATGTAATGGTGCGTTAAAAGTGACAGAACACAAATTAGAAGTCTCAGTTTAAATCTTGTTTGGGTTGCCATGGTCTTGTGGACCGAAAACCGAAAAAATGGTCCCCTGGCCTTGCATAGAGGTGTCAACGGACACGGACAAAAATTCGGACATTGGTGTCCGTCCGTCCGAAAACCGAAAAAAAATTTCGGACGTCCGATCCAAATGTCCGAAAACCGAAAATAATTTTTGGACGTCCGGTCCGAATGTCCTAATTTTTTTTTCGAATTTCTCGAACGTCCGAAAATTTTTTGGACGTCCGAATATTTTTCGGGCGTCCGAAAGAATGAGGAGAACGGTTGCATTCTTGATAACTTTGACATTTTGATGTACACACACATATAAAAACGTATGGCGGATTGGAAAACGTCAGCAATGAACTAAACTATCACTTGGTGTAGCAAGTTCATTGAATGTGTGAACGGGTGGCAATATCTTCAAAATCATATGAAAAACCACACAAGTGTTGACAGTGCAAACTCACGATTTTTCGAAATATTTCTTTGAAAAAAAAATCGTGGATGAAGCCCAGGCTTTGCAGAGCCCGAATATCAACAATAATAGAAAATAAATGAATATAATTCCCAAACAAATAATGTATATAAATGTTTCCAATCTCATCACTGTGTCAAAGCATTAATGTGAATGACGCATGATAAAGTGACTTTGACAGCACACGCATATGAATTGTTGTCATGTTTACAGTCGGAAACGTCAATGCAAAATCTCCAGTATCCAGTTTCACTCTACTTTTTAATCAAAAAAATCAAAAGAAAATTGGATAAGAATACAAGAATATAGTATTCTTCTTCAGCGACATTTTTGCATTTTTTGGTTGGAAAAGTCTCGGAAAAGCACTACTGTGGGAAATCGGGAAATCGGGGAAAGTTCAAACCAGAGAATTTTTTCCGAGAGTTTTCCAACCAAAAAATGCAAAAATGTGGCCGAAGAAGAATACGCTGCGTATTCTTATCCAATTTTCTTTTGATTTTTTCGGACGTCCGAGAAATTTCAAAAAGTTCGGACAAAACCCCTTGTCCGTCCGTCCGTCCGAAAAAAATTCGGACATTCGGACCGGACGTCCGAAAATTATTTTCGGTTTTCGGACATTCGGACCGGACGTCCGAAAAAAATATTGCTTTTCGGATATTCGGACCGGACGTCCGAATTTTTTTCGGACGGATGGACAAAATTTTGTCCGTTGACACCTCTTGCACAAATCGGTCATTTTCTCAAAAACGGCTCCAACGATTTTCTTCAAAATTACATCAATTATAGCCCCAAATAAGAGCTAGAATTTGACATATAGCCCTTACAAGGTGGAAAAAAATGAGAAATCGCAAAAAAATTGACGAAAACTCATTTTGTAACGTTCTTTAACACTATGACTGTTCTTGGGGCATCCAGGGCCCCCAGCGAACTTTAAAGTTGAATAAAAGTACTAAATAGTGTATAAACCAACCGGAGTAAAGTCTCATTGTATAGATTGAACATTTCTCTACACAAATGACATATACACATATGCATATGTGTGAGTATGTGTAAAATACAGCCTGCCGCAAAACATGTTACGCTGGATTGTTCTTGGGGGACTACAGGGCCCCATGGTCAGGCATTGTATTGAGTCCGTATTCATACTTGTATGGATAAGCTATACTGTCTGTTTCAGACAAGTATGCGTTCCATTACGGTGTACTCACGCTTGCCGTCTCGCATGTACGGATGACGCGCGCGCGCGAACACGTCGTCGCAGACAGCGAGCATCGTCTTTAATGCTGCTGTTGTGTATAGTTTTTTATGCCTGCGACGACGTGTTCGCGCGCGCGCGTCATCCGTACATGCGAGACGGCAAGCGTGAGTACACCGTAATGAAACGCATACTTGTCTGAAACAGACAGTAAAGCTTATCCATACAAGTATGAATACGGACTCAATACAATGCCTGCCCATGGTTATTTTATATTGTAACTGGACTATGATAAGAGATATCGACTTGGTGTCTATGACGAAGTTGTAGAACTCAAGCTTCTACAACTTTGCCGAAGATACCAAGTCGTTATATTTTATCAGTTTCACGGAATATGCGAAAAATAGCAGAAAACCGCGAAAAAACGTGTTTTTTTCCTTATCATTTTTCACGGAACTGATAAGAGATAACGAGATGGTGTCTATGGCAAAGTTGTAGTTCTGGTCGAGTACTACAATTATTCTGATTCATTATTCCGTTATCTCCTATATACTCGACCAGAACTACAATTTTGCCTTAGACACCATCTCGTTATCTCTTATCAGTTCCGTGAAAAATTATTATTATTCTGCACCATACAACGTTTCTTCGCCAGAAGTGGTTTATTTAGCATAAATAAATCTTGTTATATTTACAATATTTACAATGGGATAATTCATTCTATTTGACTTTACTCTCTCCAAATTCTGTTTCTCTTAAAATAGTCAGCTACTCTCTGTTTTACAGTATTTGTACTTGTGTTAAAATCAATTAAATAAGTATCACAATTCGGAATAGTAGTAATATTACATTCATCTGGTAAATTAGGCGGTTTGATAGGAACAAAGTATTTATAAAATTCATTGTATGTACTCAACATATAATTGATAGGTTCAAACTTGGAATAGCAATTGTGATGCGTCGGTAATGAAAGGAAATCTGAGTTTCTTGTCCAATGTTGCGGTGTTTTAAAACTTATTTTGCTCAAAATGTATTTTGATGAAATATTTCCACATATCACATTGTGGACAAGTGATATTTGTGCTATCTTTCTCCGCTCTTCCAGCGTAATCATTTGTAATTCAAGCAGTCGGCATTCGTATGGCGGCTTCCTGAATCTCTGTGGCCAATTCATTTTGCGCAGTGCAAACAATAAAAACTGCTTCTGGATCGATTCAACTCGTGCAATTTTTTCATCGGTGTATGGGTTCCAAATTTGGGAAGCATATTCCACAATCGGCAATACAAATGTGAAAAATAATTTCTTTATTGTCCATGGATCATCAAATTCATATCCAAATCGTTTAATCCATGCTAAACGTGATTTCTCCTTGGCTGTAATATACTCAATGTGTGCATTAAAATTCAATTTATGGTCAAGTTTTACCCCAAGATCCTTTATCACGTCAACTCGATATATTTTTTCGTTGCCAATGGAATATTCGAAGTTAAATTTCAGGTGGCCACGATGAAAAGACACAAATTTGGTCTTAGATACATTCAGCTTTAGCTTGTTCCGGTTAAAGTATTCAACAAGCCTATTCAAGTCAGCTTGTAATTCCAGACAATCATCATAATGTCTGATGTGTTTCCATAGGCGAGTGTCATCAGCAAACGACTGAAGTATTGAGTTTCTTATGTGTTTTGGTAAATCAATGATGAACAACAGAAACAATGTCAATGTGAAATTTCGGCTACCTATTCATTTCCATGTATTGGTTAGGTTATCTTGTGTCAATGCTTTTTAGACCAAATTGTTATACCAATCGAGAAAGACTATTACAACTATTTATTGTATAAAATTACCATATATTGTACAAACACAAAAAGATCAGGTTTTTCACGACTCTTGGAGTCGTTTTCCTGCAAACCAAAATATTCAGCCAGTTTTTGGCGGTGTGAAATAAATAAATAAATAAATAAAGTTTGTGTAAAAATCACGGATAAATATCATTATTTCTATACATTTTGTAGGGATGCAAGATAACAATTTGTCAATATTTTATGTTAAATTTTAAAAACACGAATTTTGTTGTACAATTGCGATTTTTTGCTTTTTTCGCTGAACTGATAAGAGATAACGATATGGCGTCTTCAGAAAATTTATAGTACTCGAGGCCTTCCACAACTTTGCTTCAGACAGTTCTCACTTATCTCCTATGAGTTTCGCAGAAAACGCGAAGGATGAAAAGAAAAAAAAACATGCCTTAGGCCGATGGTTTTGATTTGCGCCCAACTGATAAGAGATAAGAGATAATTGTCTTCGGCAATGTGATAGAAGACCTCGAGTACTACAACTTTGCCGAAGACACCAAGTTGATATCTCTTATCAGTTGCGCGGACACCGTGAAAAACCGCGACAACAAATTGGAAAATTTGCGATATTATTATCGGCTGTTAATAACATATTATTAACAGCGATGTTAATAAATATCATCAGAAATGTTAATAATTATTAACATGGATGTTAATAAAATATTATCATGAAAATCATAATAATATAGTATGATCATACTGTCGGTATTAACATCGCATGTTAATAATATATTATTATGATAATACCGGTATTAACTGGTATTAACTAGTAAGTAAAAGCGATATTAACAGGCGATGTTAATAACGTATCAGTTGTTAATACCGCCTAGTTAATAATATAATATTAATAATTATTACACAGTACAACAATTTTTTGGTGATGTTTACACACATTGGGGGTTTGAATGCACGATGATAGAGGACCTCAAAACAAACACTTCTGCATCATTAGTTTGTCAGGGAGACGTATTAATAAGAAAGTCATTGTATTTGGCGAATTTTAAGTAAGCCTTTGAATAAAATAGGTCTGAAACATTAGATTTTGTTAGAAATTTATATTAATATATGCATTTTCAGAAAGGCGAGACTTTTCCATAAATTTTGGTAC
>NW_022597979.1:0-24688 GCF_009176505.1 Sitodiplosis mosellana
GGTAGGGGGCGCCATGAGTATCAAATCTCTACAGTTCATGGCTTATTTTGTTTCAGACACCAATTTGTTATCTCTTATAACAGTCCAGATTTCATATGAAATACATATGGGGCCTTGGAGGCCCCCAAGAACAGTAATAGGTAAAAATATGAAGAGCAGTCATAGTGTTAACACCGCCAAAAGACTGAATGAATTATTAGTTTTGCAGGAATATGACTCCAAGAGTCATGAAAAACCTGATGTTTTGATTTTTGTACAATTTAGTGTATAACAATAAATAGTTGAATTTTACATTAATATTTGGTTCTCTGCTGGCTAAGAGAAAACCTAGTTTATGCGAATAACCAAACATGAAAATGTCCAATGAAAGCCGATTGTCAACGGTTCAAGATAATCTAAAAACGCGTTTGAGAAAAGATAGACTAACTGGAGCGTTGAACATATTAATGTTGACCTCAATGACTGCAAAAGTCATCGTTCAATTTATCAAATAGGTGGTAAATTGAAGAGAAGTTTCACGTCTAATCTAAACAAGTCCCTGTTGGTAGTTTTAAATTTACAATTCATGTCGACACCAAAAGATATAAACAATTTAAGTTATTCTTCGTTAAACATTGAAAAAGCTTAATCAATTTCCATTATAAATAAATAAATAACAGGTCAACAGCTAATCACCAACTCAAAGGATGGCTATATCACAGTCAATGTTGCTAAATTACGATTAGTTTGTGTAAAAATCACAGTTATGCATCATTAATTCTATACATGAGTGAGGATGTAAGAAAACAATTTGTCAGTATTTTATATTAAAAACAAAGATGTCATGTTCAGTGCCCCGAGTTGTTTGTTGTAGTCGGTGATACTGTAGTCGGTGATACTGTAGTCGCTGGCCGCCGTACGGTATTCTCTTCGGGCGAACTGCGTAAATTTTCTCAAAACGCTCTCAATTTTGTCGATATGTACGGCAAGAGTTGGCAGCCATACAAAGCTGAAGTACTCGAGATGAGACTGAACCAATGCATAGTACAACGTTTTCAGTGTTTGTACATCGACTATGTCGTAGCAAAATCTCCTGATGAAACCAAGGGCAGCCGTTGCTTTCGATGTAATTGCGTCGATGTACTTGACAAAACTAAGTTTTTGGTCAATGATGACGCCGAGATCTTTGTGGTCCGATACGTGCTTGAAAATGAAATCACTGTATTTGTAATTTGTATCGATAACGTCCTTCTTCTTAATGGTGATTGTAAGGACGGCGCATTTGTCGAGGTTGAGGTGCAAATTGTTTACGTCGGCACCAGGCCTTCAGTTTATCGATGGCCCGCTGAAGCACTTCCGCATCCGTGGTCGAGTGGATGATTTTGGCGATTTTTATCATCGGTGAACAAGGAAATGAACACGTCGTCCATTTCGTCCACTATGTCGTTGATGAACAACAAAAACAGTGTGGGTCCGAGATGACTACCTTGTGGTACGCCAGATGATACGTTGAATTCATTCGACTCGCTGCTCCCATACTTAACGAATTTTATTATTATTATTATTATTATTATTCTGCACCATACAGCGTTTCTTCGCCAGAGGTGGTTTATTTGATATAAATATTCTTTTATATATTTACATTTTATTACATTAATTGAATTGCTATATTTGCACAAAATTTATTACTCTCTCCATAATCTATTTCTGTTAAAATATTCATTTATTCTCTGTTTAACAGTATTTGTACTCGTGTTAAAACCAATTAAATAAGTATCCCAGACTGGAGTAGGAACATTATTATAATTCTTATTTTCTTTATGAGTTAAAGGTGGCTTAATTGGCACAAACTTGTCATAAAAATCATTGTATGTAGACAGCATATGATTGACTGGTTCGAATCTGGAGTAATCACGGTGTCGTACTGGTAGAGATAGAAATGCTGTGTCTCTCGTCCAATGCCATGGTGTCCTAATATTGATTTCGTTCATAATGTGTCTCGATGATGTATGCCCGCATAACACATTATGTACCATTGTGATTTGAGCTATCCTTCTTCGTTCCGCAAGCGTAATCATTTGCAATTCCAGCAATCGACATTCGTATGGTGGCAACTTAAATCCATGCGACCATTTCATTTTACGCAGTGCAAATAGTAAAAATTGCTTTTGGACGGATTCAACTCGAGCAATCTTTTCAGCGGTGTATGGGCTCCAAATCTGTGAGCCATATTCGATAATCGGTAATACAAATGTGAAAAATAATTTCTTAATTGTCCACGGGTCCTCGAACTCTCTCCCAAAATGTTTAATCCATGCTAATCTTGACTTTGCTTTGGCTCACATTGTGTTCTGTTTGACAGGTATGACTCGATCCAAGCAAGAAGATTGTACGGCAGGTTGAACGATCTGAGTTTCAAAATCAATCTCTTGTGGTTAACTCTGTCAAACGCTTTACTGAAGTCCGTGTATAGAATGTCCGCTTGCGCACCTGAATTTATGCCTCTTTGGGCATAGTAGATAAATTCGGTGAGATTAGATGCAGTAGATCTAGACTTCATAAAGCCGTATTGCTTTTTGGTGACTTTGTCCTGTACCATTGACAGAAGTTTGACGTTCACCAAATACTCGAAGAACTTCGCCAAAGTTCGTAGCTTAGCAATGAAACGATAATTTTCGATTTTCCATCTTGCCCCCTTTTTGACACACTCGCGCGCTTCCATTTTTCGGAGAAATATCCAGTCGGCAATGATTCGTTGAAAATTTGTGTGAGTGGAGCCGCCAAATGACTCGCACAATTTTTTAGTATCAGTGGGCGCATACCATCGGGTACCTTTCTTGGTGTTCACGGCTTGTAGCATGTGTTCTCATTCAATTCAAAGAAGTGAGGTTATGTGTTCGTAATGCATCCATTTTGACATGATCACAATCATCTCACTTCTTTGAATTGAATGAGACTTTGATGTGAAATAAAAAATGTTGTGTACAATGTTTGGAGCAGATTTTTTGTCTTTGAATTATTTTTCTGCAAATTTAGCAGTATACAAAAAATCTGACATGAAGCTTGAGCGAAAATTGAAGCAATTTTGTTTCTTATTATCGGCGAGTATTGTGATGTGTATCAAATGAAAATAAAACAAATTGATATTTTGAATATTGGCCTCAATGTGAACCTACAATTCCATTATCTGTAATGAAGCTTGTATTCATAGTACTTCGTTCAACAGCTCTTGGTCTATGAGCATCTTGAGAAATTGAGTCATCGTAGTTGCTATTGAAGTAATTTGCAAACAAGTTGGACTATTCAGCCTCGTTTGCCGTGAAGATGTGCAAAAATGACTTTGGGAAGGGCGTTTTTAATTGTTTTTCAATACGTTTTTTGACGAAGATTTGAGTTGTTCCATTTTATAGCAGTTTTTCGATAGCCGATTACTCAAAAAACGTAAAAACACTAGATTAAACTACATAAAATCCACAATTGAAATCGCCCTACCCGAAGTCATTTCGGCAAATTTTCCAAGATTTGAATATTCATCTCTGGAGTTTCTGTATGAGTGGTGCAAAAATCCAGTTTTCGAAATTTTCTGTAAATGCTTGCTACTGGATTGCTAAATTGCTTAAAAGCATTGATAAATCGGGTAGTTGTGCTTCTTCATTCTGAATTTCTTCTGAATCTGCCTAAGCACTTCTGAATGCTTCTGAATTGCTCCGAAAAATGATGAAACTACTGAAATTGAGTGATGGTCCGCGGTCGGTCACGATTTTAGCGATGATGATAGTCGAGAGAGGATTGGTGTCTTTGGCAAAGTTGTAGTACTCGAGGTCTTCTATATTTTGCTGAAGACAGTTATTTCTTATCTCTTATCACTTGCGCGCAAATCAAGAACATCGGCCTATGGCATGTTTTTTTCTTATCTTTTTTCGCGTTTCTCACGGAACTGATAAGAGTTGAATGATGAAAATTATAGAGGACCTCGAGCGCTATAAATTTGCTGAAGACGCCAAGTCGTTATCTCTTATCAGTTTAACGGAAATCCGGAAATCGAATTTCGCGGTTCTCGCTAAACTGATAAGTCCTAATGGTTCAATGCAGCGCCGTAGCCAGAAAAAAAATCGCGAGAAATTTGTATGAAACACTTTAATTCAAGCGACCTGAGTTTGAGGTGCCCCAGTATAATTAACGGTATCTATATAAGTTTTTGAAATTGATATGACTATATGCCATTGTTCTTGGCGTAATTGGCGCTTCGGAGCCATTCCATTTTTTCTAATATGTATAGTAACCAGACGTGTACAAGGTCAAAAATCCTAGAGGGGGATGAAAAAATTTGCCACATGGGGGTCGAAATTTTCACAATTGGAGTCAAACAATTTTGTAAATGGGTGTCGGAAAAAAGTGAAGACATAAAAAAAGGTCATCACTTTTGAACATCGATTCTATCTACTAGTCAAAATCGCTAGATGGGGGTCTGCGTTTTTCAAATTCTAGATGGGGGTACCCCTCCATTCCTTGCACACGTACGATAGGAACTATCGTAAACCATCCAAATTGTAACATAGTTCTAATTGTAACATAGTCTTAAAATAAACCACTTTTCTGAAAAAATACAAATAAGTCATATATTATTATATGAAGTTTTTTTCGTGATCTTCTCAAATATGATATAAAAAACAACAGTTACCCTTCAAAGTTTTGCAGAAAATTAGTCTATTTGTTCAATTGTTACAATTTGGACTATGTTACAATTTGGATGGTTTACGATATAAAAGTTGTTCCGGCATCGAGTAAAATTTGGTTTATTCTTTGCAATCGCATTGAATAAATTGAAACAAGATGAAGCTAACAAAATGATGAAGCTAACAATGTTTTTTATTCCTCAAATGTTTAGGTACCAGTGGAGTTTCTTAGACCTCAACAGGAAACAGCAGTGCATATTGGTGATTTCATATTGTTCTATCGGACTATACCCTTACGCTTGAAAATTGAAAAACACTACTTTATCAATGGAAAATCATTTACATTAAAATGTGAAGCAGTTTTCGGACGTTACACACATCTTACGGTATATTATAATAAAAAAATGATTTGCATACCCAAAATAATGAGTATTTCAATAATAGTGTCGGAACCTTTGAATGATATGAAATACGAACGGTTATCGAATAAATTCGTGGTATTTATTGTAAATTGTAGCACTATCTATGACACATAAATAGAAAATAGCATTACCAATATGATCAAACCTGTCCTCTGCAGGAGGCTCAATTAAAATTTTCTATAGAAATATAAATTTGACAGATATTATATTTTTGTGGCGTTTTTATAATTCAATTTCAAAAAATTCAAAACCACATGTGGTGCAGTGCACTGCAACAAAAAACTCTGTTATTTTGGAAAATATTTTGATAACTTAGGCGCGGCCATAATTATTTCGCGCACTGCATTACCCGATGTACGAATCGTTCACATGTATGCGTCAACTTTGAAACATTGAAAATTACTCGATATTTTAACGATTTATCGTATAAATCCTATTTTTATTGATATTACCGTGCTATATTTTACATCATTTATTCAGTGTATGGTTTTGGTTTAGTGGCCTAAAACCACACGTTCTCGAGATATGGGCAAAAAACTTGAAAAATCTATATTCCCCCTTTAAAATCGTCATACAGTTAATAATTGTCAATAAACGATCAAATTTTAGGTGTGTAGGTTCTCAGAAAAACAACAAATTTATGATATACGATCTTTAAGAATAATTTAGAGATATATCTCTATATTTAACTATATAAACTATGGTTTATCAATATAAAGGGAAAATTGATATCGTACCGGTTTGCTAAAGTCAACGTGGTGCCAACTTTGAATGGCATTGACGCACCACATAGAGCTGGCAAGTTGCATTACACACTTGTGATGTCAAATTTCGTGTCAATCGTGTCTAGTATGATCCTTTACGAACAGTTTGGGTACTTACATGACCAAATCGAGTGATGTTTTCACATATTTCTGACCGCATATTCGGTTGGTTCGATTTCAACTCTAAAAGAATCGAATTTTGGCCAGAAATCCTTAACACTATGACTTTTCTTCATATTTGCAACATATTACTGTTCTTGGGGGACTCCAGAGCCCCATATGTATTTCATATGAAATCTGGACTGTTATAAGAGATAACAAATTGGTGTCTGAAACAAAGTTGTAATACTCGAGGTTTGCTATAATTTTGTTGCAATAAATATTGCTTATCTCTTATCAGTTCCGCGAAAAACGCGAAAAAACGCGAAAATCGCGAAATTTTCCCACCTCGTTTTAGTGAAGCCGATAAGAAGTAAGAGACTTACCTCTTTGACAGAAATGTAGAGCAGGTCGAGTACTACAACTTTGCCACAGACACCAAGTCGTTATCTCTTATCAGTTTCGCGAAAAATGATTATCAAGAACTCGCGTTTTTCGCGTTTTTTCGCGTAACTGATAAGAGATAACGACTTGATGTCTATGGTGAAGTTGTAGTACTCAAGCTGCTCTACAACGAAGATCTTATCTTCGTTATCTTTTATTAGTTTCGCGGAATGCGCGAGAAACCGCAGAAAACCGCGAAAAAACGCGTTTTTTCCTTATCATTTTTCACGGAACTGATAAGAGATAACGAAATGGTGTCTAAAGCAAAGTTGTAGCTCTGGTCGAGTACTATAATTTGCCAAGTCGTTATCTCGTATCAATTACGCGAAAAAATGATAAGAAAACATTCGCGTTTTTCACGGTTTTCTGCGGTTTTTCGCATATTCCGCGAAACTGATAAGAGATAACGAGATGGTGTCTATATCAAAGTTGTGAAGCAGCTTAAGTACTACAACTTCCTTACAAGCATCAAGTCGTTATCTCTTATCAGTTACGCGAAAAGCCGCGAAAACCGTGAAAAACGCGAATTTTTTCTTATCATTTTTTCGTGTAACTGATAAAAGATAACGACTTGGTGTCGTACTTTAGTTGTAGTATTTGACCAGAGCTACAACTTTGCCATAGACACTATTTCGCTATCTCTTATCAGTTTTGCGGAATACGCGAGAAACCGCAGAAAACCGTGAAAAACGAGATTTTTTTCTTATCATTTTTTCGTGTAACTGATAATAGATAACGACTTGGTATCTGTACTTCAGTTGTAGTACTCGGCCAGAGCTACAACTTTGCAATAGACACCATCTCGTTATCTCTTATCAGTTCCTTGAAAAATGAGAAACTATGAATTCGCGTTTTTCACGTTTTCGCGTAACTGATAAGAGATAACGACTTGATGTCTACGGCGAAGTTGTAGTACATAAACTATTCTACAACACTACTACAGACACCAAGTCGATATCTCTTATCATAGTCCAGTTATGATATAAAATAGCCATGGGGCCCTGGAGTCCACCAAGAACAACAGCGTAACATGTTTTGCGGCAGGCTGTATTTTACACATACTCACACATATGCATATGTTTATAGGTCATTCGTGTAGAGAAATGTTCAATCTATACAATGGGACTTTACTCCGGTTGGTTTATACACCGTTTAGTACTTTTATTCCACTTTAAAGTTCGCTGGGGGCCCTGGATGCCCCAAGAATAGTCATAGTGTTAATGAATAAATAAATAAATAAATAGGGTATAGTTTGATTTTACATAAATATTGGTCCTCAACTAGGCAAACGAATAACCTAATATGTGAATAAGCGAATGACCAATCATCAAAATGTCTAATGAAAGCCGATTGTCAACGGTTCAAGATAATCTAGCTACTCGTGTGAAAAAATATAGACTAACTGGAGCGTTAAAACTATTATTCAACGGATGAGGTAATAAATGCTTCAAAAAACATACCCATCATTAAAATACGAAGTCAAACCTGGGCGACGATTGTGTGGCGTTGCAAAACCAATCGATAGCCACCGATATGAGGCCGAAATTTGCTACTATAGGGCACATAGAGGCCCTTTGGGTGAGGTACCAACCAGCATTTTCCATCAAAACGATCAAATTGACCACAAAAATGAACCAATATTATTGAATAAATGGCAAATACCATGCAAAGAGTCGAAGATCTTAAGACATTCAATGTATTCAGAGAGGTTTGGGTGGTAAAAAATATTCCTAGTTTGATGTACTGGAGTTTTAACTGGCAAAATAGGCCATTTTCGACAGCTCACTATATTGGTGGCGCAATCTGCAATAGGGAGTGTTATTTTTGCTATAAGTAAAGTCTTGATTCTATGGTAGAGGTTCAAAAAATCATTCTAAATTCGATTTAGTGCAAATATATTGGATATTCACTGAAAAAATGCCTATAAACTTCAGTGTACAGACAATTTCGTGAGAAGTGAAAAACAAGTCTTACTCATGTTTGATCCAAAAAAAATTATATGTCTACTATTTCTACCAAATAAACGCATTGATTTCTGCTAGAAAAGTCAGTCTCTTAGATACATGCTCTTATATCATTCAATTATCACCAAAATTCATGAAAAATGGGATTCAGGAAAAACAGAGTGTACTGTATTTTGTGAGTGGCTGTATATAAAACTGAATGTTCGTCTGTGTGTGTATGTATGTGGCCAGTTATCTCTCCTTTTTTAAATTCATGGCTTTATTGTTATGCTTCCCGTTTGATTTGGCGCGGCCTCACTTAGGATCTTATAAATACAGTTTTGGTTTTCGAATTAAATTTTTTAGAGTTTTAAGAATTTTTTTTTATTGTTTTACGATACAATGTTCTTGTACATTAATGTGGATTGATGGCAATGAATATTTAATGCATATAATTGTAAAAGAGATTTGATTTAATTTAAAAATAAATAAATTGAAAAAATTCATAATTCGCATCTGGACAAACCATACATAAGTGAAATTTGTTTTGAATGAAAGAGACTTAAAATGGGGAGAAGACACATGTAGATTGGCTTAAGATAGAGTAGCTTGGAGAATTTTGTAAGCTTGAAACACTGATTTAAAAACGACCAGACATAGAAAAGTAATAATGGTTTCTAAATGTTTATTGTTGCCATTACGTCACGACAATGTACCCATTTTGAAATAAAGAAAATGTATTGCTTTCTTCAATGCAAGAAAGAATTATGCAACACACAATTGAATCGCTCCTTATTGTTTTCACTAATTCGATATTTTTAATTCATTTCAAAACAAAGAAATCAAAAAGAGTACCTTGAATGCATTTCAGTCGAGGGGCAAATCACTAAAAAGTAATTTCTAATAAAGTAGAAGAATGAACATAATATGTAAGTAATTTTTAAACAACAAATTACTTTTAGTATAAAAAAAAATTTGTAGTATAGCTGTCACATCTTAATATATCGGTACATTGAAAAAATGTGTTACTTCAATGTCATTGTCATACATAAATGGTAAAATGTGATTTGCCTACTAAATAGACTAGGTAATAGAAAGTAATTTTGAAGTAGTATGGAAGTAATTTGTAGAGTGATTTGCCCATACTATCGCACCATCATCAGCATCACGACTAAACAGAAAAATCGTCGGCTGTCACGTAAAAACATCGGTCGGTGTAGCATCATAACAAGCGAGACATCTTGCCAATCAACCAAAGACACAATTGATTCTTTACATAAATCTGGCATTTATGCTATTCAAAGCCCCGATTGTACGTGTGAATACATTAGACAAACGAAACGCGACATCTCAGTTCGTTTCCGTGAACATTGTTCGTGCATAAAAAATAGTCAGGGCTACCGTTCAGCCTTAGCATTACATGCATTGAACAGCGGTCATTTGAATATCGCAATAAGCAACTTACGGCTGGTGAAAGAATTAGGCGAAGCGCGACACTATATGGGAATTTGCATGAAAACTAAACACACACGCGCCCCTTTCGGACATTTTATCTATAAAACCCAAGTAATACATGCGAACCAATGGCAACACATATAATACATAGTAATTTGACATGTTTCGTTACTTGGGATGCGACATTGACGCGCATTGCCAACATGAAAGAAAATAATTTTTCTGAAATATTTTGTTTGTTTTCTGAATCGTAGTTTTTTTGAACATTATTTTGGAGGCATGCAGTTAGATTCATATTTTAAAATATTTTTAATAATTGTACACTGCATTCATGAATCATTGCAAAATTTAAAATTTAATTCAGCTCATATTTTTTCTTTATAAAACTCATAAAAATGTCTGTGGTTAATGTCATCGCTGTTATAATTATGGACACGTTTTGTTGTTGTCATATGATTTCACAACATTCCATATTGATTACAACATATTGTGAAATTGTGCAATTGTGAAATATTGCGAAATCATATTTAAAACCAAACATTACCGATTTTTATATAACTAGACATTTGTTCGATTTCATCTTTTTAATTCTTTTCTATTATTTTATCATTAATGCAAATATAAACATGTCGGCGTGAACACGAAAAAATATGAATTGAAGAAGAATTTTTTATTCACATATTGGAATGCGCATGTACTTGTACACAGCGCCCTCATGCGCTGCGAATTTATTCTGATGCAGTAATGCCAACTTTCTGCATAGAAAACTATAGATCCCCGTAAAGGGTGCGCTGTTTTTTTTAGAGAGCCCAATAGAGCGTGTGGCGGCTGTTGAACGTCAAAGTCATTTGAGGCGACGCGAGCGCCCCCAATTTCAAAGGGCACATCAATGTAATTTAACATTTCAAATCGGAACTAAACAGCGCACTAATTCGAAATATAGGAAAATATAGTGTCAACAGCCGCACCATGCAATAGAGTCGCGCTACGGAGATAGGCGATGCACGCAAATTGGACACATACGAAAGTTTCTTTATTCAGTGGAGCAACAACGCATTGAATCTGGATAACGGGAACATCGAGTCAAATTTGCTCATTATTAATAAGATAATCTTATTAAAATATTAATAAGATCAGTTATTAAAAAATTAATAACGATATTATTAAATTATTAATAAGAAAATCGGATTTTATTAACCAATTTTTTTCGGTCCAAATGTTGATTTTTTCTTCACAAATTTTTTCAAAGTTTCATACTAAAAACATGTCAAATATCGTCAGACGACGAAATCTAGAAGAAATAAAACGAATTACATAGTAGTCCAAACTTTTCCGCTCCGCAGCAATTTTACTTTCCTTTCGCTTAGTGTTTGATCAAAAGATCATTTTATTTCAATATCGCACAGAGAGAAATCCAACATGGTTTCACCAATACAAAAACATAATTTTGGCATTTTACAACAGTATTTGTGAAAATCGCAACAAATATTTGGCTGTCAATATAGTACGAATTTGGGTGCGTTCCATACAAATACTAATCTGAACATTTGTTGTGATTTTCACAAATACTGTTGCATTTTGACACTTTGCAATGTTCTGTGGTGTTGAATGTAACCTGAACATATTGATAAATAAATTTTTTTATTTATTTATCTACACCGCCAAAAACTGGCTGAATTTTCGGTTTTGGAGGAAAATGACTCCAAGAGTCATGAAAAACCTGATCTTTTGTTTTTATACAATTTAGTTTTGTTTGATTTTTACGTACATTGACAAGAGTAACTATATTCCATTATAAATAAATAACAGGTCAAAAACAATCACCAACTCAATGGATGGCTATATCAAAGTCAATGTTACTAAATCCCAATAAATTTGTGTAAAAATCACAGTTTTGCCTCATTAATTCTATACATTTAGTAAGGATGTAAAAAACAATTTGTCAGTACTTTAAACTAAAAACTTGGCTGTGCTCTTTTCGTACTGATGTGATAAAGTTTGCGCGACTGGTTGAATTTTTGAATCGATCGGCCACTTTGTTTGCGTATTTGCACAATTCTGGCATTTGAGCTCTAATCTGTTTATCCATCAGATTGTCCTTGATCTTTAGGTAGTTAGTGTGGCGCAAGGTACGAATGCTCTCACCTACTGCTATATCATTGCGTACAGTACGACATTTTGCGTATCCATTCACGATATCTTAAATAAATACAATTGAAGCATTCACTCTCCTACGTTCCAACGATGTCATGCTCAAAGCTTCAAGTCCCTTGTTGTACTCGGTGATGTTGTATCCGTTGGCCGCCGTGCGATATTCTCTTCGGGCGAAATGTGTAAACTTTCCCAAAACGCTCTCGATTTTGTCGATATGTACGGCATAAGTTGGTAGCCATACAATGTTGCAGTACTCTAGATGAAACTGAACCAGTGCGTAATACAATGTTTTGAGCGTTTGTACATCGGTAATGTCGTAGCAAAATCTCCTGATGAAACCAAGGGCGGCCGTTGCTTTCGATGTGATTGCGTCGATGTGTTTGACAAAACTGAGCTTCTGGTCAATGATGACGCCGAGATCTTTGTGATCCGAAACGCGCTTGAAGGTTGGTATGACTTTTAGGTCCGCCGAGCAAAATTTAGTTATACTTACGAGCTCACACCCAAATCAAGAAATTTCAAAGAAAGAATTCCTTTTATTTTTTCTGTATTTTTAATAAAATGAAATCAAAATGCTTAAACTAATCTGGGTCCCTATTCTCTTTTTATGCGCCGAGCTCCTAACCAATTTAATACAATCTTTACGTTACGGAATGTTCGTGGCAAAAAGAAATAGTTCATCGGTGATTCATTGCGGTCGATCGAATATCAGTCGGTACCTTTTTTGCTTGGGCGAAAGTGATGAAATCAATTCGGTTCTTTCGATGGCCGCTGTTGCCGGTTGTGTGCCTTTTGGTTTTCTCATCCAATGTTGAATCTCAAATTGTTTGCTTTTGGCTGCTTGACGAAAGGCGCTATTGAAATCGCAATAAATTCTATAATTTTATTTAATAATTATAATATACTCGAAATATCATAACAAGGTAAAACCACCTTATTTGTAATTGGTATCGATGATATCCTTCCTTTTTGAGCTGATTGTAAGGACGGCGCATTTGTCAAGGTTCAGGTGCAAATTGTTAACGTCACACCAAACCTTCAGTTTGTCGATGGCCCGCTGTAGCACTGCAGCATCCGCGCTCGAGTGGATGATTTTGGCGATTTTTACATCATCGGCGAACAAGGAAATGAACACGTCGTCCATTTCGTCCACTATGTCATTGATGAATAACAAAAATAGTGTGGGTCCGAGATGACTTCCCTGTGGTACGCCAGATGATACATTAAATTCGTTCGACTCGCTGTTTCCATACTTGACAAATTGCGTTCTGTTTGACAGGTATGATTCAATCCAAGCAAGAAGATTGTCCGGCAGATTGAACGATCTGAGTTTCAGAATCAATCTCTTGTGGTTTACTCTGTCAAACGCTTTACTGAAGTCCGTGTAGAGAACGTCCACTTGCGCACCTGAATTTATGCTTCTCTGAGCATAGGGTAAATTCGGTGAGATAAGATGCAGTGGATCTGGATTTCATAAAGCCGTGTTGCTTTTTAGTGATTTTGTCCTGTACCAGTGACAGAAGTTTGACATTCACCAAGTGCTCAAAGAACTTCGCCACAGTTTGGAGCTTTGCAATGCAACGATAGTTTTCAATCTTCGATCGATTAATAACATATCGAAAATGTAAAAGTATAGCTATGCATTTCTCTGAACATTTTTGCCTACTTGCTGGCATTGGCGAATCAACGAAAAATTATAGGAGTCATTCTTTCCAAATTTAAATGCTAAATTGGCTGATTTCAATTTAACGAAAAAGTGCAAAGTTCATGCTCCAGTGAATAAACTTTATTACTTTGATTTTTATGATTTTCTTCAGATTTGTGTATTTAAGTACGAGTTTTCTGAATGAATGATATTCAGATACGAATAGTAGGTATACTAAAGATAGCAGCTCGAGCACTCAAAATGCAGTATGCCTTCTACTTGTTTCAAGTGTTTGTTTATTTCATTCTGTTCAAAGTGATTGTAAAGTGGTCAAAAATGGAATCGACCCAAAAAAGCCGGAAAAAATCATTTTATTGCCTTCACCAATGTCCGACGTATAGTTTCAGTGTCACTCATAAGTTTTTCCCCCTTGAATTTCAAGCCAATTTTTTGAACTACTCCCAAACTTTTTTGTTCTTTCGAAATTACCCTATTGTTTCCATTTTTCAAAAATTACCCCTTCAAATTTTTGCGAAATTTTCAAAATTACCCCCTCCTTAAATCTCTAATATCAGAACCTATGGTAGGGACCAGTGGGAAAATATAATTAGAAATGAGAGAATCCGTGGAGATTTGAATGTGGATTCGATTGATGAGGCTGCAAGAAAGTCTAGATTGAGATGTTTTGGTCATACGCATATACAGCGTATGAATGAGTCTCGTTCACCCAAGTTAATTTTGAATGCTGAAACGAATGGTCCGAGAGGTAGAGGTAGACCCCGAAGACGGAATTTAGATTCGGTTAAGTGTGATTTGAATGAAAGAGGATATGATTGGAATAGAGAAACTCAAGACTTGGCTCTCGACAGAGTGTATTCGAGAAGTAACGTAGTTAGAGGAAGAATGAGGCCATCATTACAAAACATACCATACGCAAGGCATTAATGGTCTTTAAACGCTTTATGTTGTTCGTTGTTGTTGTTGTAGGAACACTTTACTCTAAAGTAGCTAAGATAAACTGACTCGGGGTGTTGTATTTGTTGGACAAATGGAATTAACTCTTTCCATTTGTTTGACAAATGGAATTAACTTTTTGGCAGTTTGAATGCCAGACTCGTGTTGCGATTCAACCAGTATACGCCAATGTGCAAGCCAGATCTTGCTGGCTTAATAAATGAATAAATATTTTGAGCTCAATGCTAAAAATATGAAAAATTGATATCAACTTACTTTCCGTTCATCAATATACCTAAAAATCAAAAATAAATAATTAAATAAATATGAATTCAATAATTAAATATCTATCAATATACCATGTGAGGTCAGACGGCGGGTTTGATTGATCAGATGTACAGTTAGCATCAATGTAATCACCGAAGGCGTAGCTTTGCATGAGACCCGTAATTTCTGGATCATGTTTGGATATTGCTGCAATTTTTAGTAAAACAGAAAATAATCTTCATTCAAAATGTATTATGGTCAATTTATCTGCAAACAATTCAAATCATTTCCAATTGATCCCAAATCAAATAAATATCATAGAAAAAAAATCGTACGTCGACAATTCCACACTTATAGAGGCATTACCCTGCTTCTGAAAGTTAGGTTTTCTCGCATTTTTGTGAAATTGATGAAGACACTTATTAGGTATAAACTAGGAAGTGTTGTAGTATGTGTAGTAGTTGTTGTACTCGAGGTCTTCTATAACATTGTTTAAGACAGTTATCTCTTATCTCTTATCAGTTCCGCGAAATAATTTTTATTTATGAATAAAAGAACTAAAACGGGTTCAAAAGTGACAATGCAGATTATTTCAAATCATTTTTATTAATTTATTTTTTTTATTTTTTATTTTATTAAACACCGCCAAGCTCTGGCTGAATATAATGTGGGTTTTGATTGAGGTTTGGCAGACAAAGAGTGCAAGACTGTTACATATTTAAAATAATAAACAATTAGTAGCAATAGGTTTCGATAACTATCAGTTCTCGCCTCGTTAAAAACCTGGCTCTTTTCGTAAATTATGCGGTAATCACAATAGTAGGAACATGAAAACGAAAACAGTCATGCAACCAAGATGGAAATGCCTGATATTAGTCTATGGCAAACGGTCCAAGATAACCTTTGGTAAACGTTTCCAAGGGACAAAGGCTATGTGAAGCGAAACAAAATGAATTTACAATAAATAAGTGTAAACATCACAGAAAGGTATCATCATTTCAATACATATGGAAGGAATGTACGGAAATGATTTTTGCTGCGTGGTTTGTGTGAGCTCAGTTGAATACCGCGCGGGTGGTTGGAAATTTGCACTCAGCCCCGCTCATGTTTGTTGCAATCAGCGGCATCCCAAAAAAATGGCACACGGGCAATCTGTGTTGTCCTTGATGGGTTCGTCCGCTTGAGATCATGGATCGGGTTTAACGGCAACATGAAAATCGTAATTCCATAATTAGTGTGGGTAGTATCTACGTGTTCTCGTAGAGAACATATACAAAAAAAAGAGGTTACCTGGATGAAAAATTGACGAGGCGGCCAGGTAGTCATTTGAGTTTGCAAAGCGATTCAAAAGTGGTGTCCGCCATTTTGCGAAATGATGATGCAAAATTCGTCTTCGAGGTAGCTGTTGTGAACAATTGTGGCAACATGTTCGCCATTTTGCACATTTGAGGAATTGGAGCCCCGCGCACCAACTTCATGTGCTTGTCATTGAAAAATGACATGTCGTAGAAAAATGTCAATGACGCGTTGACACGTCGACGGCGAAGACTAATCATGTTCAAGTCGCTGCTCATACGGTGTGATTGAGTATTGGTTATGCACGGATGGGTATTCACGACGAGCGTACATAGTGAATTGGCGTTGCACGGATTTAATTTTGTCGCTGTGGATTTTGTGGAATGGAAGCCATACCATAGCGCAGTAGTCGAGGTGAGATTGAATCAATGCAAAATACAGCGTTTTTAGTTTGGTAACGTCGGTGATATCATGGCAGAAGCGTTTGACAAAGCCAAGTGCAGCCGTTGCCTTCGAAGTGACCATGTTGATGTGTTTGGCAAAAGATAGCTTTCTGTCAATTAGAACACCCAAGTCCTTATGTTCAGTCACTTTGTCGAAGGTGTGGTCGCCATAGGTGTAGCTTTTATCCAAATGCTCACGTTTCTTGAAGAGGTTAAGGTGCAGCCGATTCACGTCACACCAATGTTTAAGTTTGTCGATGGCTTGTTGCAATATCTCCGAATCTTGCTGAGATTTGATGATTTTGGCAATTTTGATATCGTCAGCAAACAATAATATCATGATGTCTGGGGGCATTTGATCCACGATGTCGTTGATGAACAGCAGGAACAGTGTTGGACCGAGGTGGCTCCCCTGTGGGATACCCGACGACGCTGTAAAGTCGACCGACTCACTTGCTCCATGTTTGACAAATTGGGTACGGTTTTCCAGGTACGACTTAAGCCATGCCAGCAAGTTTTGAGGTAGATTGAATGTTTCCAACTTCTGGATCAAAATGCTGTGATCAACTCGATCGAAGGCTTTCGTAAAGTCCGTGTACAGGACATCAACTTGAGCTCCAATGTTCAAGCCACTCTGGGCGTAGTACACAAACTCGGTAAGGTTTGATGCTGTAGATCGTCTTTTCATAAAGCCATGTTGGTTAGGCGAGACGCGATCACGAACAGTTTCAAGCAATTTTACGTTGACGAGGTGCTCGAAGAATTTAGCGATCGTTGGTAATTTTGCTATGCACCTGTAGTTTTCAATGTCCGATCTGGCTCCCTTTTTGAATATGGCTGATACACTCGATCGTTTCCACTCGTCGGGAAAAATGCCAGATGAAAGCGACTCATTGAAGATCTTAGTCAACGGGCTAGCAAGCGTCGGAGCATACTCCTTCAAAATCAAAGGATGAATACCGTCAGGTCCAACACCTTTCTTTGTATTGACCTTCGTCATTTCAGTCATGACAAAATCAAGGTCAAGCTGGAAACAAGAGGTGTTCACAGACTGAGGTGACGGTTGATTATTTGTTGTCGTTGATGTGGAGTAATTGCTCCCGAAGAAGTCCGCAAATAGATTTGCTTGCTCTGTTTTGCTGGATGTCTTAGTGTCGCCGAATCTCATGGTTTTTGGTATGTTATCAGTGCTCTTTTTAGAGTTAACATATTGCCAAAACGAAGGAGGATCACTTTTCAAGTTTGATTTCATTTTGTCGACGTACTGATTGTAAAGTTCCGTGTTTTTAGCACTGAATTCCTCGTGCAATTCTTCAAATGGCTGCTTATCATTGGTCAGCCTCCAGTAATCCCACGCTTTTTTCCTCAAGTTCTTGAGATGCCGAAGTTCTTTGTTTTTCCATGGGTTATTTTTGCGGACATACGTCGGAACCGTACACTGAATGGCTTCTGCTAACACGCCATGAAGGGATGACACCTTCTCCGCAAGTGATTTGTTTGCGAATAAGTCATCAAAGTCGACGGCAGCAAAATATTCATTCATGCGTTGATAATCAGCCCGTTTGAAGTTGAAATGCGTATTATTTTGGTTTTCGGAACCACTGTTAATCGGATGCCATTCAAATTCAATCAACAGAGGAGGGTGGTGATAGTCGATTTTTTCCGTCAGTGACAGTTTAGTAGCATCGGAAATTGTTGTGTTGGCATGGTCGTTTGTGAAAAATAGGTCCAACAATTTGAGGTTCCGATTTCTTATTGAATTTATTTGCTGGAGGCCCAGGCCCATCAAGCCAGTAATGAAATCAGCAGCACATTGGGAGTGGAAATTTGAGGGTACGAGCACGTTGCTATCTTCATCGTCATTTATCCACTCAACGTTTGTCAAGTTAAAATCACCAACAACTATTACAACGTCATCGGCACTTGTCGTGAGTGATTCAATGGCTGAACGATGCAAAGCGTAGATTTCGTTGGATGAGTTCGGTGGAATGTATGCATTGTAAATGAAAATGTTATGTGTTGGTAGACTCGCTTTAATGCATACGTGCTCAATATCCACGTTGTCGAATTTAATTTCTTCAGTAGAGAAGATTTCATTGTTGAGCGCAATGAGAACACCTCCACCTCGTCTAAATAATCTGTCTTTGCGGTAAACGTCGTATGTGCTATCGAAGAATTCGGCATTAAGGTGGCTATGTTTGAGCCAGTCTTCTGTCAAGATGACTATGTCAAAACCGAAAGCAGCACATTTGTGGAAAAATTCATCCTGTTTGTTACCCAAGCTGCGAATGTTTTGGTAGTAGACACTGATGCGTGTCGCGTCGGGTGTGTGCAGCTTGGGTTTAACGGAACCGTCTGTTGCCCTCGCGAAGGACGAAACGATTTTGCTGTTGCCCGGAGTTTGCTGTGGTGTACTGATTTGGGCGCTGAGCAATCGGGTTGAACCGAAGGTTCCCCACGTTCGGCATCGTCGGTGGCTGAACGGTGTTCGCTTGATGTGGATGGCTTCTCGTTCTGGTTCTGTCTCTGTTGGCATTGCGATGCCCCCCTCCGTTTTTTGACTGATGGTTTGAGTCTGCACCAGGTGCACTGGTGAACTAGGGAGGATTCATTTTGTCTATAAATTCGCAGACAGAGATATCACTGGGCCAAATCGACGAGTTCACAATTCGCTCGAAACATAGACGTGGGAACGTCAGCTTGAATGAAATGAATTTGTAGGTTGACAGGGGCCGATCACCACGTGTCAGTCTTTTGCAGTGAATCTCGTTGACGATGTTACGTGTGGAGTCAAAGCAGCGCAAATGATTGAGAATATCATCACAGGTTGTGTCATATACGAAGCCTGAGATGTGAGCTCTCTTTGTCAAATTGGATGACTTCATGACTGATGGAGCAATTTTTTCATGCAAATTGCTGGCCTGTGATGACTCAGCGACTTTGGTATGCAAATTACATTAATATGAATGGCTAGGGGTTTCATTCAAGGCTTGAGAAATGTGAATATCTGTGAATATGAGTGGATATTCTGAATATAGGTCAAAACACACCGGAATTCATGAATTTTTGAATGATAAATTCCCCTAGATGAATGGGCAAGCGGAATAATGAAACGTAATTCTTTTTGTAAAATGAAGAGCCCATGAATAAAATTTTCAATAAAAGTGCCCCACAAAAATGTTGTCTGAATAAACGACACGTGAATTTTTTTTCATGCAAAAAAATTCATGTACCACTTTTACTCAAAAAATTTTACGAGGCGATTCAAATTGAACATTTTTCGTGGGACACTCTTTCATACAATATTTTTCGGTGACGTCACTCGTATTCATCACATAGTGCAAATTAAGTGATAAGGAGCTCGAATTTTGATGTGGTGATAACACCAATGGATTGGGCACAAAAAATATTGTATTAGAATCGAAAAAAAAAAATTAAACTTTTTTTTCGATTTTTGCCTGTGTTGCGACGTCTACATGAGAAGTTTGTATGAAAACCTCGGAGCGCAGCTGCTATTGCATTGGCTTCTATGGCCAAATGCACACATGGAAATATCTCGAAAACGGCTGGGTTAATCGGCAAAATGGACCGTGGCGTCACTCCCAAAGGGAGTGTTAACACCCAGCTGGTTTGATGGCCTAGAATACAAATCCGGTGAAATTTCAGCTGATCCATGGAAATATAATACATTTGACAAACCCCACCACCGATGGCGTATTGGTCGCTCATTTTTGACGTTTCTTTCAGCCGATCTGATCATGAAAATAGTAAACAATACAGCGGCACCTGGGGACTAGGTGCAATGTGTCATACTTTCAACGTTTGAACTAACACAGACGCACTTACACAGACGCATGCTTGTTACAGCAAACTATGTGCATGATTCTTTATTTCTCCAACCAGTCGCTTTATTGTTCTTGTTTGACGTTTCCTATCTATTTGTACAGACGATCAGAGAGGCTGGTTTCTGTACCAAAGGCCACACTGTGTATTAAAATTGAAATTACCAATTTGACGGGATGGTCATAGAAATTTGTTGTAGCTCTATCTCCATCCAACAACGCAAACCGCTTTCAGTCTTTGTTTAAAAATATCTATCGAGTGCCATCGTCAATTTCATGAAAAAATACAGGAGAACCTAATTTTCATAAGCGGGGGCAAGACAGGGAACAACATTTGCACTCTTCTCAAATGGACGAAAAGAGTCTCTTTTGAATGAATCTTCTATAAAATTAACTGTGTTATAGTGAAATATAAATAAGCATCCCAGATCGCCCGGATAAATCCGGGTTTGCCCGGATTTTCATGGCGAAACCCGCCCAAAAAATCGCCCGGCCCGGATGTTCGGATATTGCCAAATTTACGCTGATTTCACCCGGACTTTTCAAAGGAGCGAAATAATAAAAGAAAAACAAACAAATCTAATAGCACTACACGAAATGAAAAAGTCAACAGAAATTCAGAGTAACATTGAAACTCAATGTTTATTTATATAAAGTTATATTTATTTATATACCTTGTTTATTTTTCATTTACTCTGTAGTTTTAAATAGATTTTTCATGATTCATAAACATAAATATTCATTCTGAGATGTTTCTCTATTACAGAATTTCTTACTGCTTACAAAGAAGATTTTGCTGACGAAAATGTTCAACTAAAATTTAATGCAATCATTTTGTCGATAATAGCTCCGAATTTCGTTCTTGCTTTTCAAAAAATTTCATTATATCCTCATTTTTCCACAATCATAAATGCAATATTCTTTTTTCTTCCGAAAATGATAATTGTCACAGTCTATTCTGAACAGTATTTGAAACCTTTTAATCAAAATTCAAAATGCTGTACTCAAATGTAATAACAGAAACAAAAACAAAAAGTGAAAATGCCGGGTGGCAAAAGCGGAGCATGTATTTGGAATGAAGAATACGCCAACCGAAGGGTTGTAACAGTGATATGATCGGCACATGAGCACCATCTCTACTGATTGCCATTATTGCAATGTAAATGAATAGAATGTCTGTTTCTTCTTCTTCTTTTTCTCAACATCAATTGCATACGACTTATGGTAACTCTCCGTAATCACTAGAGGTGGCGCTACTTATGCGCATCAATTGACTTTTGCATTAGCTCTTATGTACTGTGCGTGCCTTTTGACGCCAACGTCTATCCAGGTATCACAAAGGCGAAAAATCGCCACCTTATTTTTACGCTTAAAATGATAAGAAAAAACTCGCGGTTTTTAGCGTTACTGATAAGAGATAACGATATAATGTCTTCAGCAAAGGTATAGTACTCAAACAGATATTGCTTATCTCTTATCAGTTATGCTAAAAACAGCGAAAAATCGCATAATACGGGGTTTTTGATAAGTTTTTTTTCACCCGACTGATAAGAGATAAGCGATATTAGTCTTCAGCAAAGTTGAAGAGCAGCTTGAGTACTACAATTTTCCTAATTCCGTATTTCGTTATCTCTTATCATTGATTGATAAGTTATCAATTACGCGGAAAACCGCGGAAAACGCGAATCCATTCTTATTATTTTTCGCGCAACTGATAAGAGATAACGAAAAATTCTTCGGAAAAATTGTAGTCTCAACCTGCTCTACAACTTTGCTGATATCATTTCGTTATCTCTTATCAGTTCCGTGAAAAATGAGGAACAATGTATTTGCGTGTAAATTAAGTGGTGTTAAGCTAAAGGTTCAAGCTGTCGAATGGTACTAAATTTAATGTGAGATTTTAGATTTTTAGTACTTATATTTGCAATTTATTATTATTATTATTATTATTATTCGCCAGAGGTGGTTTATTTGATATAAATATTTGGTTGCATATTCACAATATTTGTATATCGACCATTCCACACGAAATCGACCAAGAATTGGATCGACCGTCTCCGAATTGGCTGAAAATTTGCTTGGAGTCTTGTTTTCGGTAGAAAAAGAGAAAACCAAAATCTTAGGCCTGTAAGTGGCCTACATTTTTGAGTTCACCCAGTGTAAATTTTTCAAAAAATTGAAAAAATCGAAAAAAAGGGTTTGCGCCAACTGAAAACTAACTAAGAAGTAGTTGACACATTACCAAACCATTGGTACCGTTGGAAAGATAATTGATGGGGCTACAAAAATTGCGAAGTCACCCACTTTGACCCCATTGGGGCCTCCAAAAATGGAGTCAAAGTACTAAAAGTGAAATATCTCAAAAGAGTGGTGTTTTTTGACATGTTTTTTTCTCGTCAAAAGATGGCCCATGTCGCGCCGCTTCAGATGAAAAAATAAAATTTCGTGTATTGACCATTCAATTTTTTGTATTTGGCCTCGGAAAGTAGATCATATCTTATTTTTCAGCGTTTTTGTGGAAAAAATGGTCGAAAATGGCCTCTTGCGATGTTTTGATCTGGAAAAACTGCTATTTTTTCGTCAGAATACATGAAAATATGAACATTTAAACGTCGGTTTACCTATAAATTTGGTCTGAAATCGACATTTCTCCATAAAAAAGCGAATGGTCAAAATCCGCATACAAAATCACACTTATGGCATAGAAAACTCACCTATGGTGGCCTGGTATGAGTCTATTTCCATGTAATTTTGGACGAGGAATCGATTTAGACTTACCTCAATCCCGTTTGATGAGCCTAAAATGCCGTAAAATGGCCCTGTTCCAGCTTATGTTTTCAACTCGCCATATTTTATACAGAAAATCACTTTTTCTACTTCAAAAATGCCTTATTCTGCGTTCCAACATCAATGGCTTTTATTTTTTGAAGAAATAAACCAAAATATACCAACTTCTCTACTCAATTCAGCGTTTTATGTGTAAAATCTTCAATTTGAGTGAATTTTCCAATGAAAAAGTCGATTTGAGACCAAAGTATAAGCAAATGGATATATTATTGTTCACAGACCCCCATTATTTTACAAAAATAATAGCAGTTTTTCAACATAAAAGTATCAAATTATGCATATTTTAGGTACCTCCCCTACAAAATGACCGTTTTTTGGACCAATAACACATGGATCAAAAAGTCCCCGGCCTGACACATAGAGGGCACCACTATTCAAAAATCCATCTAACCATTCGATAGTACCAACATTTATAAGGTATGTGTCAAAATTTGAGCCAAATCCGACCATCAGTTCCCAAGTAATAGCACTTTGAATGGCGCTACTTGCGAGTTTTTCAAAACCATGAAAGAACGGCATTTCTCCTGTCGATTTGGCACTTGTATTTCAGAACAAAAACAAATAAAAATATCAAACCCATACTAGGGTTAGTTTATGGTATCCTTGGACTTTCGAAATCAATCATTAGATATAGAAGAATTAAATTTATACATAGTCATAAGAGCAATTTTGTTAATAAACCTCCAAATTGCTAAAAATATGTGGTTTTGGAAGAAATCATTGCCAAAATCCATTAAGTGATATAGGAATTCTCAAATATGATAGTGCATAAATTTACTAAGGCCATAGGGCAACTAACCCAAGGTATAGTTTCAACTTTGTATGGATATATGCATATGGAATACTCAATCGAAAATGTCTTGCCGCATTTTTGGTTATGGAGCAAAAGGAACAATTTTTTGAGGATTCGAAGCCCCGAACCTTATAAATGTTGGAACTATCGAATGGTAAGATGGATTTTTGAATAGTGGTGCCCTCTATGTGTCAGGCCGGGGACTTTTTGATCCATGTGTTATCTATACAAAACGCTAAATTGAGGCCAAAATGTTCGGGAAGTTGGTATATTTTGGTTTATTTCTTCAAAAAACTTTTAGTACTTTGACTCCATTTTTGGAGGCCCCAATGGGGTCAAAGTGGGTAGGTGACTTCGCAATTTTTGTAGCCCCATCAATTATCTTTCCAACGGTACCAATGGTTTGGTAATTTGTCAACTACTTCTTAGTTAGTTTTCAGTTGGCGCAAACCCTTTTTTTCGATTTTTTCAATTTTTTGAAAAATTTACACTGGGTGAACTCAAAAATGTAGGCCACTTACAGGCCTAAGATTTTGGTTTTCTCATTTTCTACCGAAAACAAGACTCCAAGCAAATTTTCAGCCAATTCGGAGAGGGTCGATCCAATTCTTGGTCGATTTACAGATTTAAGGATACTAAAATATTATATGTTATGTTATTAACAT
>NW_022597980.1:0-5356 GCF_009176505.1 Sitodiplosis mosellana
CACGTTGAGAAATTAATTTTGACACAAGTGGCAATAAAATTGCCAAAATAGGAAATTAACTTTGACAAAACGGGCATAAAAATAACATATTTTGCAATATTGTTATTTTTATTGCCTGTTGTGTCAGAATTAATTTCACAAAGTGTCAATTTTATTGAAGGTAATGTAAATTTTTTTGCATGCTTGATAAGAAAGTGGCATTTGTGGAAAATGGAGCAAAACGTATAAGATATGGAGGTGAAATTCGAAAAAGCAAAGACACTTTTCGAGGAGTTTATCGAATTCATATTTAAATTTTTGTGAGAATTGCATAAAAATAACAATATTGAACGAATATTGATCAGAATTATTGCAAAATATCGTAAACACTCCGACTTGTAACATAGTCCAAATTGTAAAATATTTGCAAAAAAACACGATTTTAACATAGATACGAATTTTAAATGCGACACATTATATACATATTCGGAAAAAACACGAAAAAATCTATCTATGTAGAATAATTAAACACTGAAAATGTTTTAGTTTACATTCATTTATCCGTTTTGAAAACAGCATCTAGTTTTTCACTGGTTTTGAGAGGAAAAGTTGAACTATGTTGCAATGTCACGCTTCCCAATTCATTGTTTTTTCCACTAAATACAGTACAAAATATTTGATGTTTCCATGAATTTCTACTGTGAAATGTTTTTGAAAATTTAATGAAACACTCTTTTTGCAATATATTTCGACAAATATTAATATTTTAGATAAATTTCATGATGTATCAATTGTAACTCATTCTTTCCGAGTTATAACATACAAAGCTGCTGTCAAACTGAACTTTGAATGAAAGTTCTATGGTTGATTTGGTGTTGACAGATGTGACAGTTCGCAATGTGCCGATCACTTAGTGTGTTGAAATGTATGATTGTGTAAATATTCTTGTTTGCGAAAATGTTTTAAAACAATAAATATCGTAAACCATCCAAATTGTAACATAGTCTTAAAATAAACCACTTTTCTGAAAAAATACAAATAAGTCATATATTCATATCGGAAGTTTTTTTCGTGATCTTCTCAAATATGATATAAAAAACAACAGTTACCCTTCAAAGTTTTGCAGAAAATTAGTCTATTTGTTCAATTGTTACAATTTGGACTATGTTACAATTCGGATGGTTTACGATATTGAAAAACATAAAAGAAAAACAATCCAAAATCAATAGAATAAATCGAAATCACATCGAATTTGGAAACAATTGCGTGGAACCCAAACGGTTTTCGCGCGTTCAAATTTTGACATTTCATAAAGTTTCGTCATAAGTCTGTGAATATATGTTTCAATTTGGAGTTTACAATATGGATAGTTCAGTTTCCTAATATGAGATTTCGTGTATTTTTGCGATTAAAATAAAAATTAAACTATTGAATGAATTTTTCGTTAATCAACCGATACATCAAATGAAAGCCAAATAAATTCTCTTTCGAATAGATATAAACATGTTGGGAATTTATGAAGTAATTTTGTAGAAATGGACATGCAAATCGGAAAATTGATAGTTTATGTTACAAATTGGAGTGTTTACGATATGTTATTTTTATGCCCGTTTTGTCAAAGTTAATTTCCTATTTTGGCAATTTTATTGCCACTTGTGTCAAAATTAATTTCTCGACGTGGCAATTTTATTGAAAGAAATGTTAATTTTATTGCAAGTTTTGTTAAATTTATTTTTAATTTTTGTCAAATTTATGGAACTAATTTGTCATTTTTATTACCCGTTGTGTCATTTTTATTTCACGCTTTGTTAATTTTATTTCACGATTTGTAATGAGCCTTTCTTTGATCCTTTTTCTTGAAATTCTTGGTTATGGCCCGAAAAAAAATCGCTAGATTCGCTAATTTTTTTGAAAATATAAAGCAACCTCGAAAATCACTTCCAAAATTATGTAACGTTACTGACAACTTTGAACACTTATAACTCCGTAATCACAAATGATAGACAATACTTTAAGCCATTGAATTATCAGTCTTGGGGAGTTCTATCATATGCAATGGAAAAACTATGAGTTTTATTTATTTTTTGAAGAGATATGAGCAAAAATGTGCAAAAAACGTGACGTTACTGACGATGGCCGTGACCATATGAGACATATGAAGAAGTGTTCATAGAATATCTTTGAATCAAGGAAAAAATTCAAAGAATGACTACCAGCTTTGCCCTTTTTAAACTTTTCATGAAATTTGTACGTAAAATTTATAAGTCCATCTATTGAAAAAACTCAAAATCAATGAAAGTTCAAAGTTTTTCATAGATTATCTATGGATTTTGCATACAACGCCATCTATTGAAAAAAGTCACAATCGTGTCAAGTTGAAATAGGGCAAAATAACCCAGAAAATGGTTGTCATTCTTTGAGTCAAGAAAAAAAATATTTTTCACCGTCACAAATAACATTTTCACCATGAACACCCTATTTGGAGTAATAAATTGGTATGCCGTATCACATCTCACAATGAACTGTAAAGTGTCGATCACATGAGTTTATCAATTCGAAGTGATAAACGAGGTCATTCTTATTACAAATTGACCTGATTCACCGAATTCCTATGATTAATTACCAATAATTCATTCGGAACTTGTGATATCGGAAATAATAGAAATTAAAAAAATTAATGTTTAAATTGCATTAAATCTACATTCTTCTATATAATAAAAATGATTATAGTTTGGTCAAACTCAGTTGAAAACTGTAGGAGGAGTTGAAGAGTCATTTTTATTATATAGATTTTGCATACAAGCCTTTCCGACCGAGATCACGGTAAGGGTTTTCAAACAGGTGAGGGTTTGATGTAACAGTCTTGCCATCGGTGGCGTGCAAAGCAATAGTGCCGCCCGACGCAGATGCCCAAAATGCCGCCCCAAAAATTACCTTTATTACTAAAATCGATCCTATGTAAATCTGTAAATAATAATTCCAAAATATCCCATACAAATAACCACAGAAAAATGCGAGCAGATCATTTATTAATTTATTGGATGTGAAAATATGAAAATTATATATATTATAATTATGTTTGTTTAGAAAACTGGAAGTAAAAAGTTTGAAAATATGTTTAGTTAAAAAATAGAATATTATATTAAATTATTTGGTTGATACGTTTTTTAGTTAAAACTAATTTGACGTGCTTTTGCGGCAGCGAATTTTTCGATGATAGTTTCCTGTGGAATGGAATCCAATAGTTCCGATTCAATTGAAATCATTGATAAGTTGCTGAGCCGGTCTTGCGACATTGATGTTCTTAAATAGTTTTTGATGAGTTTCAATTTCGAGAAACTACTTTCCGCTGAAGCTATTGTGACTGGTAATGTCAAAAAAATCTTTAAAGCTGTAGTCAGGTTTGGATATATTGGAACCAGACAACACGCACGAATTTTATTCAAAAAATCCAATGGTGATTTTTCTCCTCCATTGCTAATCAGTGCTTGGAAGGATCTGATTTCATCGAGTAGTTGTTCGGCATCAACGTCCTTGCTCCCATCTTTGGTTGAAGTTAATTTTGTTTCGAGTCGTTGACAATGACTTAATGAAATGTCCGTAAAGTGCAAATTGAATAAGAATCCAAATACAGTTTCCACTTCATTTAAATGTTTGAAACGATCTTCTAACTTGATCAAAGCTACGTCTAGAATGGGATAAACGTAAGATGCTTTGAATTCAGCTATATTATCCACTTCCAATTCATCCATTTCGGCACGTTGGGCTAGCCGTTCTTGAATTGCCATATAATCGAGTGCAGTTGGTTCAAAATTTAATTTATTTCGGATTTGTTTTGCTGTTTCAAACCATTCATCGATGACGTTATCATCGCCTTCGTTTTGTCGTAATTCATTGAAAGTGTTTGTCAAATTTGCGATCAATTCCAAGCAGCGAGCAATATCGAGGGACTGAGATTGCAACATTTTGGAAATAACATTGATTCTCGATAAAATATTGTGCCAAACAACCAGATTACAAATAAAGTTGAACCGGCCTATTTTCCTAGCCAGATTATGTGCATCATAACTTGTATTTTCGGGCTTCGGAACATTTGCAATTTTAAGAAGTGCTGCGTGGATTTTCGGCAAATTGAACAAGAGACATTTAGTTGCAGCTTCTCGACTGGACCAACGTGTAGTCGACACATTTTTCAAAGTAATTTTTCCTTCAGTGGCAAATCCCTGTGAAATAAACAATTAAAAAAATTATTATTATATACAATATTAGTTGAAAACTCTAATGTTAGTACAAAAATTTAGCAATATTAATTTGCAAATGCGTAAAAAAGCAAAATATTTCATTTACCTGTAAAATTTCCCAGCGTTTTGGTGATTCCGAGAAAAATACGTAGCATTTTTGCACCGTTTCGAAAAAGCTGAATCTTTTATTGTCGATCAATTTAGCAGTATCATTCAGCATCAAATTCAATTTATTGCAGGCGCACGGAACGAAATGAGCTCGCGGATTCAATTCAGTAATTCGGTTTTGTACACCTTTGAAGCGGGCTGCCATGTTGGCACCGTTATCGTATCCTTGGCTAAGCATATCCTGCACGTCTAAATCAACCCTTTCAAGTTCAGAAGTGATTGAGTTTCCAATTCCTTCTCCTGTTCCATCCTTACTTTCAACAAACGACACGAACCGTTCTTCGATCTTGTACTTATTTTCATTCGGACATAACGTAACGTATCGAACGATTGTGGACATCTGCTCTACATGTGATAGATCCGATGTGCAATCAACCATTATTGCATAGTATTTGCTTTCCTTAACAGCACTTATTATTGAATCCAACACACTGGAAGCCATACATTCGATTAATTCATTTTGAATGCGGTTTGATAAGTAATGTCGTTTGGATGTCGTTGTTGCGCGATTTACATGATCGGCCATGATTGGATCGAATTTTGCAAGCATTTCAATAAGTTTCAAAAAGTTTCCGTTGTTTTTGTCGTATAATGTGCTGGTGTGACCCCGAAATGCAAGTGATTGCTGTGCCAAAAATTGAACGCTAGCCACGAGACGTTTCATTACTTGTTTCCAGTGGTCGATTTCCTTATTTAGCTCTCTCTGTTGGTGTGCATCAATTGTTTGGTTTGTTTCTAATCGCATACCGAAATCAATCCATGATTTGAAAGCAGAACGGTGTTTGAAAGAGTTCTCGTGGCCGGCCACAGCACGATTAATATTGGACCAGTCTGAATAGCCACGTTCAGAAGCACAAAATAAATTTGCTTTCCGATTGAATATAGCGCAAACCAAACAATACACTGAATCACTGATTTTTGAGTAAACTAACCAATCACGCTTATAATGTGTGCCATTGATATGATTC
>NW_022597981.1:0-21436 GCF_009176505.1 Sitodiplosis mosellana
AAACTGAGTCCCTAGCGCATGACCGGAATAATGTTGCACTGTGTAATAAAGGAATTATTTTTAGTAAACGAATTTAATATATTATTGGATATTTAACGTTTTTGTCAATTTTCATTGATCCCATATTTCTCCTATAAAAAATGGCGACTCCTATATTCTCCTATATTTTTTTGTCTCAATTTCACTCGATCTCCTAAAATGATCTGGCCACATCCCGAGTAAATCGGGGAAACAGTTCGTAAGGCATCTACACCTTTGCGTATACCTTACGTATATTTGCATAGGAGCGAGCGAATGTTTCCTTTCCATTTACTATTTCGCGAAAGAGAGAATGAAGAAGAAATAACAACAATGTTCGTTCGTTCCTATACATGTTCTCTTTCTGTACTGTTCTAACATACACATCTGCGCATCCACATCGACGCGAGGTGCTTATTAACTTACTATAACAGCGTCTATGTATAGGTGTTACTCGCTGTGTAGCAGGTTCATAAACACTTTGCGTTGATGTGTGGAGAGTTAGAGGCAATACTTAAGCTTGAGTACATGTCATACAACATTGACCATGACCACCGCAATAACCATATGTTTGTGTTTCTGCTCGTTAGATTCTTCATTCCGAATTTATACTGAGGTAATTTTCATTGGCAGGATGAATTGGATATGTTGTTTTCAATATTATTTGATCATTCCAAGTGCGTAAAAAAAAGAATTTGAATGAAACTCGAAGTTGAATTCAAAAATCCGAAACGATTTTTTTGTTGTCGATGAATAAGTTTTCAATTCATTCAACAGATAAAAAAAACTCACATTTGTTTGGCGAGTAAGTATTAGTTTTTGAGTGAGATGCAATTGTGATGTTAATAGTGAATCCGGTCGATTTTAGGGTAAAATATCGTCGTCTTGAGTGTTAATGGTACTATTCGATGTGGATCGCGATGGCGATCCAGCTGCCGATTTGTTGGACGATTGCTCAAGTTGACTGATTGTTGCAATTGCATCGTCGATTATGCTTTGATGGTTGCGCCGCGTTGTACGACTTTTTTTATGGAATCATCAAAGCGAAAGCCTTTTAGCATTGCTCGCATGTTGAATGAAATCATACGTTCATGAGTGGAAATTCTTTTGGTGCTTGAATATGGCAGTAATAGTGGCTATCAAATAGACGATCGGTTACATAGATGCAACATATTCTGCCACACTGGAATTGGTTACCTTTTTTGAACGCACCAGGTCAGGGAATTATAGTAATAGGAATGAGATGCAAGCAAATACTTGCTTGTGATTAGATTTTCGTCCAACGCACTAATGAATAGATCAATTTTACTGAATTAAAGCATAAATTTTCAATCTGAACATCGGTTTGAAAACATATTTACTCACAAATTTCGTATCGTTTGAAAAATTTAGGAATACGTTTCTCTGAGCTAAACACTTCATTCAATGATTCGTTCGCTATGATGTATTCGATTTGAAAATCGAACTTTTTCTCAAAATTTTCTACTATTATTTTCACATACAATTTCTTCAGCGCTTGCCTACCATTTTCAGAAAATGCAAATGTTTCGACTTGCGACACTAGCACTGTGATCTCTTGTTTTGATTTCACCTAAGGTTAAAGAAATCAGAATTAAGCTTATAATGAAAGAACTTGCGAAGAAAATTTTCAGGGGTTATGATTTGTTTGGACGAAATTTCAATTATCCTTATTATTTTGACAATATACTTGAAGTTTCGTAGAATTTAGATTAATTCTCATGCGCGTATTTACGTGGTTTTGAGAACTTTTGTTCATTTTAATGGTTATTGAACTGTCTCTTTAGCTGTAGAGTCAAACAATCATTATTTTCGCAATTCTATAGAACTATATCAATAAATCAATATACGAATCGAGAAGCTAATGGATCGAAAAAAGGCATTATGTGATTAAAACTACTATTTATTGTTGATTTTCGTGCTAAATAACCCATCATACAAGAGGTTAAACCGGAATGAATGAGAGCAAGAAAAAAGGAGAACTATTATGTGCATTTATTATTGAAAATCTTCGATGAAATGTAACATTTTTCTTTGTTCACAATGCAATATAAAGTGATTTGGTCCAATTAATGTCATGAATCTCTCATGTTATCATACGATGCTTAAGACATTTTTGCACGCGTCTGATACTTCAAATATTGTGCACGTAAATACAATAAGATAATTGTGTTGATTTAATTTCATTGAACAATGATTACAAACACTTTTTGCATGTAAATTGGTGCCTCATGTGTAATTTCAAATGTTTGAAACTTTCTCCATGCTCCTTTATCAGAAGGATAAAATTGAAATTCAAGAAAAGCGTACTGATTTCTGCTTGGTTTTCTTCTTGGGTTTTTTCTCGTGTTTTTCACTAACGTATAAATCCAATTACTACCGTTTTGAATCGATATGCATTTCAACATATCTCCAAAACTCGCACTTTTCTATCGACTATACGTTCAAAGACAGCTTACAGGAGAGAAATTAATTGGAGGAAGTAGAAAATCAGGAGGGGAAATTTAAGAGTTTCAAACTTGGCTTCAGTGTATTCATGTTGGCTCAGTGTAAGTTGGCCGCTGACGGTTTAGCCGCCGACGAAAATCACTCTTGGCCGCCGGCGGCCAAATGTAACTTTATGAAAATTACTTCTGGCCGCCGGAAAATTAACTTTTGGCCGCCGCCGGCCAAGTGTGATTTTCGAGAATTTTTTGGGCCGCCGAAAAAATTTGCTTTTGTTCGCCGGCGGCTAAGAGTCATTTTCAGGAATCACTTTGGCCGCCATTAAAAATGCGTTTTGGCCGCCGATGACGAATTAGTTACAGAATGCAGAAAAATGCTATTTCCTAGACTCACGGTTACTCTCGTTCATTGTAAATAATTGCTGATTGAAATAAAATGGTGGTACCAACAGAAGTGGAGAGGAGAGCGCAGAGGACCTCACTCGCACGCGCTCGTGAAATGTGTGATTTACGTTGTTTGTGAATTCATGTTTCAATTGTTGTTTCGATATGAACTCTAGCGTGAAATTTTCAGCAATCGTTGCTGAGTTGTCTGCCATTCTCTGGTCTTCCGAATACAACTGCATGTAAAACACTATGTATTTGCCTACAAAATAGTATCACAAAAAAAAATCAAAAATACAAAACAGAACACGACATGCACACGAATTTCGAAAAACAAAATAATACGTCTCATGTTTATCTCAATAATTGGAAGGAAATTAAACAAAATGTTTACCTGTTTCCATTGCTTCATCCAGTAATTCGGTATTCTTAGTGTGGGATGTTATCCATCTTCGACCGTCTCTGCATTTTATATTATTATTCGTTTTTCCTATGTATACTTTCACTCCTGTTTTCAAAAGAAAAATATGCCTTTTCGCCAATCTGCTTGCGGCACTGTGTCCATTTTGATTTTCAACAAGCTATCAACTAGCTTTTGATCTTGGTTGAATACATCCTCGTCTAATACCATTGATTTTATATGTAAAATAACAAAAAGAAATGACAAAAGTGACCTCTCGTAGCGGCACAGTTGAAACTAACGAAACAAACACAATTGAACATGTCATTTTCATGTTCAGTGTTGGTTCTGTTGTTTACCGTATAGCCGAAGAGAGATGTCTATAGCTTAGTGGCGTTGAATGACATTCAATACCCATGGTTGAATATCTCCTTGGTACTGAATTTATTGCTCTGCGCTCTCCTCTCCACCTCTGTTGGTACTACCATTTTATTTTATTGCAAACTGTGAAAAAATGGTACGGTCAGCAACAGTCAGAAGTACCAGAGGACCTTCACTCGCGCGCGCACTCAACTCGTGAATAGTTCAGTTTAGCACAAGGTCTAGAAAAAAGCACTTTTCTACATTCTCCTTGGAAACCACTGAAAATGCGTTTGGCCGCCGGCGGCCAAGAGTAATATTCAACATAAACTTTTGCCCGCCGTTAAAACGACTTTTAGCCGCGGGCGTCCAAAAGGTATTTTTGATATTTCGCTTGGCCGCCAACAAAAAATCACTTTTAGCCGCCGGCGGCCAAGATAAATACTTTTGAAAATCACTTTTGGACGCCAGCGGTCAAGTGCAATTTTCCGTCGGCGGCTAAAAGTTAGGCGGCCAAGTTACCTATCCCCTTCATGTTAAGTCCTTTTTTTCCAAAAATGATCTGAAGCGAAAGCCTTTTAGCCATTTCACAATCAAACCACCCTCGCTTGCAGGTTGAATGAAATCATTCAGTTCGTTCACGAGTGGAAATTTTTTTGATGATAGAATCTTTAGCGAATACTCATGAATTGTGTTTGGATTGCCAAATCAATGAAGGTTTTTGAAGTGAATTATGATTGTCAATGAGGTGTTTTGCGACAAATTAACCACCGACAATCCCTTGAATGGAACCAATCTGTGGCTTAAGGACGAGTGCAGTGATTTGTTCCAAAACCGTTGAACTAAATTCCATAATTACGGTAGCAGATTATCCCAGGCGAAGAGAATTATTCTTGAGGAGCCAAGTAGTACAATCCACAAACTAATGCTATTGTTATTTGATTCCAACCCCACTTTTGGTGTTCATTTGCCAGAATGTGATTGGTTGCCTCTTTTGAACACATCAGGTCAAAAAATAGCGATCGCTTTCTGATTGACATGATTGATTCTGTTTTGTAGCATGGATCATATCAAACACTTTGCATCTCCAGTTATATCGGGAAGAAAACTACAGTACACTATACTACTGATAAGAGATGATGGCTCAAGAAGTTCACGTGTCAACATGAGTTCGACTACTAATTTAAATGAGATTATTTTATTACATATTTTATGTGCTTGTGCTCACGGCTCATGTTATCAGTTATGAGAGCAGGCATCGATTTATTTGATGATAAAAACACTGATAGGTTTCAAGAATAGAGCAAATAAAAACGAATGAATTTGAATATACAAATATGCATAAAAACTACTTGATTGGGTGGAAGACATTCACAGGTTTTAAGCGAAAAAGTTTATGATACTTCACACTTAACTATTTTTTTAATGATACACTTCTCTTTATTCTGGTTTTGAATATAAAAATAAACAACTTAAAGTCAATGTGCTTTTGACCCATTTGTTCCATGAAAAGTTGTTTGTCTAGACAATCATGATAATATTCTTGTTTGTTATCTTGATATTCATTTTGGGGTGGTATCATTTTTATTTTGTTGAGAAATAGGGTGAATCGATTTATGTCAAAAAAAGAAGATTTTGCCTCATTTTTTTCTACAAACCCCTAATTTTGCCGTTATCTTTTGATGAGTGCTTGGCATCAGAGAATCATTTCAGCATAGATGTTCAGTTTACAGCTGAATTCTCAGTAACTGAATGCCGTAACTGCGTGCGTCGGTGTGAGTGAGCGGGCGCTCTTCGTTCTCTTCTCTCTTCTCCTCTCTCGCTTGAATGTAAAGCGCCCGCTTACTCACAGCGACGCACGCAGTCACTGCATTCAGTTACTGAGAATTCAGCTGTAAACTGAGTATCTATGTTAAAATGATTCTCTGCTTGGCATTAAAATATAACAGTTATTTGACAAGTAGTTTCACTCAGTTTTGAGATTTCCAAATTAGACAACGTGTGCAAACGGTCACTCAATTGACAAATACTTGAGTTAAATTTACTCATTCACTGAGTGAATATGGAACAAAACATTTGTTGTGAAAATCTCAACATGTGTTGGAATTCGTCACATTACAATATTTTGCTACGCAAAAATGATTTTATTTTTCTCTGTGCAGAACTCGTTAACGTCTCGAGTGCTCAGTAATTAAGTCGCTGACTCCTTATTGTTGTAACGAACACATAAATTCAACGGTTCAGTTAATGTGTAAACAATGGATGAGATCCTTGACCAAAAAATTCGTTGTACAGTCGCTGAGTGTTTATCGTTAATTACGAAATTCAATAATTGTGCAACTGAAAAAAAGTCATTTTCATTCATTTTTACGACATCATATTGTGGATGCTTAGCCGATACGATCAATTCAACCCAGTCATCCGGTGTGAATAAATTTTTCTCTATCATAGTTGACTTTTTTTGCTTATCAATGGCTTCAAAACATCGGTTGCGGTCGTTAGAGTTGTGGCCTTCGAGGAAAAATCTTTGCTCAATGGTTTTCAGGCTCGAGTTTTTCAGATAGTCGCCAACTTTTTTTAGCATCAAGCTCATTTTCATGTTTTGATATAAACTGCAAGGTTGACTGTATAAAATAACTTTGCTGGCTGTCTTTGGAACAGATGTAAAAATGTGTTTCAGCACATACGATGCAATTTCTTCTGGTCCTCGACGAGAAATCTTCTCGTCCCACACGTACATGCATGACCTTTGGCGCACTTCATCGCAAATGCACAAATTCGAAAACCACAACTATCTCCAGTCATAACATTCCTCTGTCAATAAGCATGGCATTTCAAGCGGTGGTTGTAACTCAAACGTCAACACTTCAGTTTGGTTCGTTTTTGATTCTTCAACGCACTGCATAAATTCATTCTTCACATTTTTCACTTCTGAATAATGCTCGTCTCTTTCCTTCACACACAACACACTGATGCCAATTTGAACGGCTTTAAATGACTGAATCGGTCTTTAAACACCCTATTGAATATTTTTTTTGGATAAGACTGTGCGTTGTTGGAATGAACACAAGTTTGTGTATAGTTCATATATTTTGCTATGTGTTAAACTCGGATGAAAATATTTCATCGGTGATAAATTGATTGTTGATTCGTAGCTCGGAAGAGTATGGAGGAATTTTTCTATGAACCAGGGCTTAAAATAAGGATTCCCTTTGATTCACATTTTGCTGAAATCGAAAGGGTCGTAAAAAATCATCGAATCGACAAACAAAAACACAAGCGCACACTGCACACAAAATATTTCTAAATAGTTCTGCTACAATGGATTGCATAGAACTTCATTCGCTTTGCATTCGTATACACATTTTGCATACTGTATGTCTTACTTTTAGTTACAATAGTATTGCATACAGTATGCAAAATGTGTATGCGAACGCATAGCAAATGAAACACTATGTGTATAACCGTAGTCAATGTCTGAAAATGTATTCCTTTTTTGTGCGTGGAACGGATTCCGTGCGCTTATGTGTAGTATTCTAATTTCGCTACTGACAATGAGCTGTCATTTCAATACATTGGAAAAATATGCATGCAATTGGATTTAGCGTGCGCCTGTGTTGTATTTCAATTCACAGTAGCCATTTTAAGCAATTGTATTGGGTATATGCAAAAGTCCTCGCTGTTTTTTTTATAGAATATAGAGCTTTATTTCAAAAACAAATCGAATGAATATTTTAATGAAAGTACTGTCCATCGCTAGCCACGGCTTTTGCCCACAATTCAGGCAATTTATGGATTCCATCCCAAAAGAACTGCGCCGGCTTGGCGGCCAAGAACGAATCAAGCCAATTTTTGACTTTTTGAAAACAAGTGAACCGTCCTCCACTTAGGTGATATTGAATCGACTGAAACCAGTGGTAGTAAGAAAGCGCAATGTCTGGAGATTACAGCGGAGGCATAAAGGATTTTCAAAATTAATAGCTTTTTAGAAATTTTGGACTTGATAGCCAAAAAGCCATTAAAAAAATTTCCTCAAAAATTCGCTTTTTTGCGGCGATAAGTCAATTTTTCGATTTTGCTGTCAGAAATTGGTATATACCGATTAGTTTCTGTTGGGAACGATAAAAGCTAACATTTTGATAAGTTTCTACCACCTTACAATGCACCATATATGCCCCACACCCGCAAATATGGAAAATCACCCTTTTTCGAGGGAGTGATTGTGGCGCCCCCTATAATGTCAAGTAACCACGATCAAAATGTGGTTTGATATGCTTGTGTCTATCGAGAAAGGTCCATTCTTCACTACCAGTGTCCACTCGATAAAAGAATAATCTATTTTTCACATTTTTCCCGTATGAAAAAATCTGCTCCCGCAAATGCTGTTTTTTTGGCACGAACTCGGACATTTTTGAGCACAATAAAATTTATGATGCAGATAAAAATTTACAAATGTGATGATGCAGATAAAAATTTACAAATGTGATGATGCAGAACTGTTGACAGATGCCCAAGCTTACCGTATGACGTTTTAGAGCTGATATTTTTCACCAGCACTTACCGCTGGAGCCATCTATCGGCAAACAGCGAGAACTTTTGCATAGACCTAATAATACAAACAATACAGTGGCTAAATTCGAATAAACCGATTGAAACCGCAATATTCATCACATAAAATAAATTCACCGTTTGAACGTCGCGCTTACCGCGAATTTTTTAAAAATAGACGTTAAATCGAGTTAAATTCATATTTTATTGGTGAATTCTTAATTCACCGTTTGGAATTTTTTTATTCACATTTTCAAATCTTGGTTCACCATTTTGGACTTGATTCACTCTTATTTTAAGCTCTGATTTATAAAGCCACCGATACATCATAATTATTTTTAAATATCCAGCAATTTTTGAACGTTATTGACAGCAATTTAAAGTGACACACCTCAGCATTTTTTTGAAAAAAAAACTGATATTTGTATAGTGAAGTTTTGAGAACACTATAACACAGTCCAACAAAATTCGGGTCATGGAAAAGCGACACCAAATGGCATATCAGACATTAACACTATGACTGTTCTTCATATTTGCAACATATTACTGTTCTTGGGGGACTCCAGGGCCCCATATGTATTTCATATGAAATCTGGACTGTTATAAGAGATAACAAATTAGTGTCTGAAGCAAATCTGTAATACTCGAGGTTTGCTATAATTTTGTTGCAACAAACATTGCTTATCTCTTATCAGTTTCGCGAAAAACGCGAAAAAACGCGAAAATCGCGAAATTTTCCCACCTCGTTTTAGTGAAGCCGATAAGAAGTAAGAGACTTGCCTCTTCGACAGAAATGTAGAACAGGTCGAGTACTACAACTTTGCCACAGACACCAAGTCGTTATCTCTTATCAGTTTCGCGAAAAATGATTATCAAGAACTCGCGTTTTTCGCGTTTTTTCGCGTAACTGATAAGAGATAACGACTTGATGTCTGTGGCAAAGTTGTAGTACTTGACCTGCTCTACAACTTTGCCGAAGATACCAAGTCGTTATCTTTTATCAGTTTCGCGGAATACGCGAGAAACCGCAGAAAACCGCGAAAAAACGCGTTTTTTCCTTATCATTTTTCACGGAACTGATAAGAGATAACCAGATGGTGTCTAAAGCAAAGTTGTAGCTCTGGTCGAGTACTATAATTTGCCACAGACCCCAAGTCGTTATCTCGTATCAGTTACGCGAAAAAATGATAAGAAAACATTCGCGTTTTTCACGGTTTTCTGCGGTTTTTCGCATATTCCGCGAAACTGATAAGAGATAACGAGATGGTGTCTATACCAAAGTTGTAGAGCAGCTTAAGTACTACAACTTCGCTACAAGCATCAAGTCGTTATCTCTTATCAGTTACGCGAAAAGCCGCGAAAACCGTGAAAAACGCGAATTTTTTCTTATCATTTTTTCGCGTAACTGATAAAAGATAACGACTTAGTGTCTGTAGTGAAGTTGTACTACTTGACCAGAACTACAACTTTGCCATAGACACTATCTCGCTATCTCTTATCAGTTTTGCGGAATACGCGAGAAACCACAGAAAACCGTGAAAAACGCGAATTTTTTCTTATCATTTTTTCGCGTAACTGATAAGAGATAACGACTTGATGTCTACGGCGAAGTTGTAGTACATAAACTAGTCTACAACACTGCTACAGACACCAAGTCGATATCTCTTATCATAGTCCAGTTATAATATAAAATAGCCATGGGGCCCTGGAGTCCCCCAAGAACAACAGCGTAACATGTTTTGCGGCAGGCTGTATTTCACACGTACTCACACATATGTATATGTTTTTTTTTCAGTCGTGTAGAGAAATGTTCAATCTATACAATGAGACTTAACTCCGGTTGGTTTATACACTGTTTAGTACTTTTATTCAACTTTAAAGTTCGCTGGGGGCCCTGGGTGCCCCAAGAACAATCATAGTGTTAAAATCGACTGAGCAACGAAAACTGCCTATGGCCAATACTTTCTTATACGAGCTAATAATGCAAAACGCCTTTCGGGTTTTGCTAGTCTATAGGAATACTTTAACCCATTTTGGACCGCGATCCTTATTTTGTTTTCAAAATGATTCAAACTTTCAGATATGAATAATATAGTCGAAAAAAGAAGTTTCCACTTCCCAGATCGATAATTTTTTTTCGCACTTAGCCAGAATGAGCAAAAATGTGCTGGTCGTTTTTCCGACCAACGGTCCCTAATGTAATCAAATGTAGGTGAAATTTTGAATTTTTTTAATCCTCAAGAAAGAATGAAAATACATCCATAGAATTAATTTTTACCATCAATATCGTTGTTCTAGACGTGTTTTATCACATTTCATAATCGTTTGAATTCATAATATGCATTTTGAATGATTTTAAGTCAGTTGGCCAACGGAGAAAACTTTATTGCAATCGTCAGCATAAGAATTTGTATCATGTTTTTATTTATATGAATAAACGGAGAATGAATGCACCATAATGGAAAAAATGCTTTCGTCATCAAAAAATGCGTTTGGTCCACAGTTTCCTGGCATAATTCACAAAAATATGAATGAAGAACTGAAGAATGAATTCGAATACGCACGAAGAAATTTGCCAATGCAATCAAAAATAGCGAGTGTCAATTTGATTTCTTCTCGGCTGAATACGAATGCATTTTCGAATGACATCAGTTTGACCCAGTCAGTGAATCGAAGTAGATCCATTTTATTGATAGAAGGTGAAATCAATTTGAATCAACGTTTGCAAAATGGCACGTCGAGTATGCCTGAAAATGGCAGAGCTCCAAGAAATGATAGATAGTTGGAGCGATGAAGAAGATGATGGAAATCCCACGGAAGTGGTGTACATTCCACCAGCAACTGTGGATCAAATGAGTGATGAGGAGACGCTTGACGACGATGAAATGCCAAACGACAATCAAAATGACCTTTTGACCAATGAAATGCCAGGAAGTTTTGAGATCCAGTACAGTTGTGGCGTGGATGCTGATACTGAACCACCGGCACCGAAGAAGAAAAAAAGTGAATCAACTGAAGCAGGTGCTGAAAAACACACACCATTGAGTGACTTTGGTGTTCCAAAATGGCGCAAACCGGTCAATCTCACATACAAACAGGAAGCTGAGTCCGAAGTTCCGTATGAAACCGTAGAAGATCTTGTTGAAAAAATTGGTAAAACGAAGAAATAAATACTGGTATGTTTGGTATTTCATTTGAAAATTCTTGCAATTTAGGTACGAAAACGCGGTGGAATTATTCGAACTGTTCATCGATGACGCTGTTTTGAATGACATTGTGAACTTCACAAACAAATACGCAAACGACAACAACGTTCATGAAAGTGTGGCCAACATCTTTGAACTGAAACGGTTCATTGGCATTTTACTGCTTAGTGGTTACCATACGCTGCCACAAGTCAAATTATACTGGTCGAAGCAACAGGATTTGGGTGTACCAATCGTACAAAAGGCAATGAGTCGGAGTAAATTTCTCCAAATCAAACGATTCGTGCATGTGTGCGATAACGATGAGCTCGACAAAGACGACCGGTACGCAAAAGTGCGCCCGTTATTGGACATTTTGAACGAACGTTTCGTTCAATTTGGTGTATTTCACACAAATCTTTCAATCGATGAACAAATGGTGCCTTACTACGGACGCCACTCGTGCAAAATGTTCATTCGTGATAAACCGATTCGTTTCGGATTCAAATACTGGTGTATCTGTAGCAGTGATGGATACTTGTACAAAGCAATCCCGTACACTGGAGCATCGGAGACTTACGACAAGCAAATTGGTTTGGGAGCACACGTCGTACTGGAGCTACTGAAGATTGTTCAAGAGCCCAAAAATTATCGAGTGTTTTTCCATAATTTCTTCTCATCATATTATTTGATGTGTTTGATGAATGAACGTGGCTTCCTGGGCTGTGGAACGATTCGGAAAAATCGAATGCTAAATGTCAACTTGAAAAGTGGCAAAGAACTGCCTCGAGGCAATCACGACTACCGATTCGACACGACCAACGAAATTTTCATGGCACGTTGGAACGATAACGCTGACGTCAACATGATCACAAACTTTGAAACGATTGAGCCATTGAAAACGACCCGACGGTATGATCGAAAGCAAAAGCGAATCGCAGCATTTCATCAGCCGCACCTTATCAATTCTTACAATCAACACATGGGCGGCGTGGATTTGCAAGACAATGCAGCAGCGAACTATCGGGTCAATGTGCGTGGCAAGAAATGGTGGTGGCCATTGTTCACACACACGTTGAACACCGCAGTGGTTAATGCATGGAAATTGCATTGTTTCGTGGCTAAAAATAGTGCCAACCCGTTCAAACCGTTATCACAAATCGAATTCCGTTCCAAAATCACCAAGCACTTGATCACTCCTTCGAGAAAGAGTTTGCCAGTGACGACGAGGTCGATATGGAGAATGATGACATTGACGATCCTGATTATGAACCTGATGGACTGGTAAATGACGCAGTCAAAAGTCATCTCATTGAACGGTCACCAGATGGAAAAAGTCGTCGATGCAAGCACTGCCACAAACACACAAACCAGATTTGCAAACGTTGCAACATTCACCTACACGCAAAGTGTTTCACACTCTACGAGGCCCACAAATGAATGGAATAATTTATGATGAATTCATTTCTCACTTAATATTAAGTTAGAATAGACATTTCTATTTATTTTTTATCGTTTTTGGACTAAACAAATCCATGGGTGAGATTGAGAGTAGTGTATGTTTGATTGACTTTGTTACGAAAGAGAAGAGCAAGTTTCTGTCGACTTAAAAATGGTTAAAAGCGAGTATGTTCGTTTTTAGCGGGTCCTCGCGGTTTTTCACGGTTTCCGCGGAACTGATAAAAGATAACAACTTGGTGTCTTCGGCAAAGTTGTAGCACTCGAGGTCTTCTATAACATCGCTGAAGGCAGTTATCTCTTATTTCTTATCAGTTCCGCGAAAAGCGCGAAAAATGATAAGAAAAAAAAAGTTCTTTATAAAATTTGCTTTTTTATGTGCGCGATTTGCGCGCAACTGATAAGAGATAAGAGATAACTTTCTTCAGCTTAGTTATAGAAGACCTCAAGTACTACAACTTTGCCGAAGACACTATGTTGTTATCTTTCATCAGTTGCGCGAAAACCATGAAGACCGCGGAGGCTAGACGGTACTACAACATACTCTACTTTAACGCCAACAGAATCATCAGAAAACATACTCGCCTTTTCAAAAATATAAATCGAAGAAAAAACATACTCCACTCTCAATCTCACCCATAGAAATGATTGTCATATCAAATATCAATGTTTTAAAAAGTATCTAAAAAATTGATTTCTTCCTCTTTTGATCACATATAGGACCAATGGTCGGATTTCCGACCACCCATTTTTACGCACGTGTACTGCACACAAATCACGAAATAAATATCGGAAGAGGAATTGTATCTAAAAATATGGTCTTTTTATGAAAGATCTGCATCATTACTTTTGCATTTTTTATTTTCCAAATTTTCTTATCTACTGAGTGAAAAAAGGTCCAAAAACATCATTTTTTCGTAGCTGGATTTGAAAAACTTGGATTTTTTTTTCCATTTTATTTTGACTCCCAATGGATAGCTCGTCTTTCAAACTTCAATTTAAAAAAAGTAACCAAATTTACCACCTAGGAACTGAGATATCAGTCTGGGAAGCAACGGTCGTTTCACTGTTTTATATATCAATAGTGAGTTGACGAATACTTTGTGCATCTTAGCTCACTCGAATACAATAATTTACATGCACTTCATACTAGTGTTCTCAAGTCCAACCGACACCCAACTACCGACCGACTCCCGACCGACCACCGACCGACAATGTCGGGGTGTCGGTCGGAAGTCGGAATAGGCTCGTCGGGGTGGATTTATCTGGGTTTTGTCGGGGTGTTGTCGGTGAATCGGTTAGTCGGGTAAAAATTCACATTTAATAGTTACTATGTGGCAAAATGTCGAAAAAATTGTCGATTCTTCCAATTTTTCGACCATAACTCGGAGATTATTCATTTTTTGGTAGAAAATGTAAAACTGAAAAACTCTTTTCAACATACCAATCCGGAAAAATAATGTATTTTTGGACAAAATGTCGATAAATTTGACTCAAAAATTCACCGAAACACCGAATTATCCCCGAAACCCCGAATGAATCCGAGCCCCCGAAAAGATCCCGACCGACACCCGACCGACAATGTCGGGTATCGGTCGGTTATCGGTGAGCATAGCTGATTGTCGGTCGGTTGTCGGGTCGAAAATTCGGCCCCGATGAGAACACTACTTCATACGCCTCATATTTCTTCTAGTAAATGAAACAATGCAAACATGTGTTTTAAGATTGCTGAGCATCTCAGCATTTCGTAAGGCACGGATATATCCGAGCATATCGACGACGCATACAGTGGCGTGCGTTGCTACGCACAGCCGCAACGACTCGACTGGAATGTGTATGTTGTTGCTGCTGCGTGCAGCCACATCAACTGAACACACTTCGGTCGAGTCGTTGCGGCTGCACGTAGCAACACACGCCACTGTATTATACAGTATGCGTCGTCGATATGCTTGGATATATCCGTGCCTTACGAAATGCTGAGATTATAATGGGAAAGAGGATTGAAACACAGTGACTTTATTTATTTTATAATCAATGGTGTTGTTTATTGAAAGTTATTTGCTATTGAGCAACACGTGGTGATGTGTGTTGCTCGATGACCGAGAGAGAAGTGAGCGGAAGAAGAAGCGTGTGGAAGAAGCCATGTGTGGCCGCCGCCTGCTTTAGCCTTTCGGGCTGCAGGTGGCGCGTCGCACCGTTTTGGTTGCTGCGCCTTCGGGCTTAAGGCTTCGTTCACACTACTTTCCTCCCCCAGTTTTTACAATAAAACTTAAGAATAAATGAAATTGTTTTACATTTTAGTTGTGAAATTTTCTTTTCTTATCCCTAATGTATTTTTTTTTATTCCTAAATTCAAAACAATTTTGTTTTACAATTGGATTTCTTGTTCATTTGCTAGTTGAAATGTCGCTTGGATGAAATTAATCGTTATGAAAAATTCTAATTTGATTTCTAAGGCAAAATGACTTCAAACAGAATCCGATTGACTTGCTTGAGTAGCTTGACTCAATTTGATTTTTGTGGATTTGGACTCTCTTATTTCCACGTTCAAACTCAACAGAATTGTCTTCCCGAGACAGAATCGACTCGATTACTTGAAAATTTGATTTAGATAACATGCGTTCTCGTTTATCGTAGCATAATTCAAGCCAAATGATTTTTGAAAATCATAAAATAATTTGACGTGAACGACTCCGTGGTCTAGATGTGTTCAATCAAAAGAGTTGCGCGCGGCTTAAGATAATTTGGTTATAACTGACATTCGAATGTAGAAGAAAAAAATCGTTTATTTCGGCACAATAGTGATTGCCTTGATTAGCAAACTGCGTTCAGAAAAATGCAATCAAAACAACCAGTGTTGTCAAGTCATTGAATATGACATCAGATTACTTTTGAATTGATTTTAATGAAAATTCAATCGAATTGCTTGAATGGTGAGTGTGTTGAATGTGAATCGTACAAATGTTTGTTTAATCTCAACGACGCCAAAGATGAGTATCAAAGGCCACTAGCATTAGCATAAATTCACAAACCAAGAGAAATCGAATTTCGAAATAAAAAAGCGTTTGCATTCAGATCAGAATCGTGAACGCAACAATAGGTGAAATTGTCACGAAAACCATTACCGTTCTGGCATTGATTATTTCGATAAAAATCACTCCTGGCTTCCTGTGCCATTTGAGTTTGAATTTGAGTAGGTGCGATTGAATTGGAGTCAAAGCCATTTTCAAAAATTCGCGTCGCGTACGTTTGTGTTCCCGGGATATTACCAGTTTGATTCGAATTGCGACCGAAATTATTACCATTTAGATCTGAACCAGAGAGTAAAATAGCGGGCAGTCGTGCCCATTTTGGGCCGTCGTCAAGCCATTTGGGCAGTTCTAAAATTGATTTTGGGCAGTTCAAAAAAACCCTTTTTAAACAATATCAACAGTAAAAAAATTCAAATTATAATCATTTTTAATATTCTAAACAATCAAATTTGAAAATTCGGTGCGCTGCGCGAGTGAAGGGAACATAGCAAGCGAAAGTAATGAAACAAATGATTGCTATGATTATTTAGCTTAATCAAATATTTTTGTTAGATTTAAGATATTGATCATAATATGCTTTGTAAAATGTGTCGCTCTAGAAAAGATATAAAAGGCGAGCAATTGAACACATAGTTTCAGTTTGAAAGTTACTGCGAACTCAATCACAAGTAAAATAAAAGAAACAAAATAAAACTTAAGTGTTTTATTTAAAATAAATAAATCCTTTCTTGGACAATTAACTTTTGTCCCTTAACTGGCGAGTAACCCGGCACTCTGTACCACCGGACCCACAACAAATAGGTGATATTAGATTATCCAACGAGTACGATATTAAATTATCCAATGAGTACAATATTAAATTATCCAACGACTCCAACTCCACTCAACATGGCCAACGATTTGAGAGAAATCCTTTCACATCTTCAAGACCAAATCGACCAGATCACTATCCAATAGGAGGCTTTGCAATCCCCTCCCATTGTTGAACACCAAGACCTGACGTTTGCAGTCAACAACCCTGAAGATGTCTCACTGCAATTGTTTAAAACTTTGCCCGAATTCTCAGGTGATCGTAAAGCATACGCAACTTGGCGTAACATCACCAAACCAGCATGCAATACTGCCAGGCGCTGATGATGGAATTAAGGAGAGTCAACCAATGGACATCGATAAATCATCAACTCATGTCAATGTCGACCGCCAAAGCAACCGTATCCAGACAACCGGGGAAGACACTTTCAAAAGGAACTTCTCACGACGTGGCGTCACCGAAAATATTTCCGAGCCCAAATTCAAACAACAACGCATCAACAAAATCATAGATCAAGAGATATACGAAAAAACTATCATCGACGATGACAGCTTTGAAGATTTTGCAGAGGCCGAATCATGCTCCAACTCGAGCATTTTTTTAGGCGATTAAACGGCCTACCATGTTTCAATCGCCGAAACATACAAACAGGCCAAAAACTGACCGGCTTAATCGACACAGGTGCAACGAATAACTATATCTCTATCAAAAAAATCGGAAATGGCAAAATCATCCAGTTAAAAAATCCAAGGTCCATTAAAACAATTCACGGTGAATCCAACATCTCTTCATATGTGAAAATCAATATGTTCGATCATGACTTGATTTTCTTCGTACTTGATGACATGGGAAGCTTTGATCTAATTCTCGGAATGGATGAGTTGAGAAAAATCCATGCCATCATCGATCTCACTTCCTTCCAAATGAGTTATTCCACCGACTCCAAAAGCCAGCAAATTCATTGCGTCATCGATGAAGATACTAATGAAGAAATCAAGTCAACAATCGCCGAATTAGTTAAAGCGAACAACAAAACAAGACTTCTACCATTCAACACTAAAGTGGAAGCCGAGATAAGAACAACAACAAACGAACCAGTATGGACAAAACAGTTCCCGTATCCAATGTCCTCAACCGATTTCGTTAATAAAGAAATCGAAAAGCTGTTAGAAAACGAAATCATCCGTCCTAGCTATTCGCCATTCAACTCCCCAATATGGATCGTCCCAAAAGAAGGCTTTAATCCAGACGGAACACCGAAGAAACGATTAGTGATCGATTATCAAAAGCTCAACTCACAAACCACCTTCGAGCGTTACCCAATGCCAGACATTAATGTAATCCTGAGTAATTTGGGTGAAGCAAAATATTTTTCAAAAATCGATCTTGAATCTGGATTCCATCAAATCCGAATCAAGGAGACTGACATTGAGAAAACCGCCTTCTCTGTCAATGGTGCAAAATATGAGTTCACAAGAATGCCATTCGGACTAAAAAATGCACCAAGCATTTTCCAACGAGCTATCGACGATATCCATCGGAAAATTTGCCTACGTCTATATGGATGATGTCATTATTTTTTCAAAAACAAAAGAAGAACACTTTGATCATATCAAGACGATCATAGAGGCATTCACCAACAGCCACATGCGAATCTCATCTGAAAAAAGCTTCTTTTTCAAAAGAGAAATCGAATATTTGGGTCAACTCATCTCAGAAGGACGCATACGAGTTTCACCACGAAAAATCGAGGCAATAAAAAATTACCAACCACCGAAGACATTGAAACAACTCCGAAGTTTCTTGGGCCTGGGCAACACTTATCGAAAATTCATAAAAAACTATGCCGACATGGTCAAACCACTGTCTGTCTTGTTGGTAAATGAAAATGGTAAAATCGGAGCAAAGTCGAGTAGCAAAGTTGAAATCAAACTAGACAAAAATGCAATAAAAGCGTTTGAAGCCACAAAAGAAAAAATTCAGGAGAATGTGGAATTATTCCAAACTGATTTCTCTCAACCATTCGAGTTAACAACAGACGCATCCAACTTCGCGATAGGTGCTGTGCTGTCTCAACGAGGGCGTCCAATCACATTCATCAGCCGAACATTGAATGAAGCCGAACAAAATCTGGCTACCAACGAAAAAGAATTACTAGCTATCGTCTGGGCCCTAAAAACTCTCCGCAACTACCTCTATGGCATCGCCTCGTTCACAATATTCACTGATCATCAACCGCTGACTACCGCTGTGACCGAAAAAAACTCGAACTTGAAGCTCAAACGATGGAAGGCTTTGATAGAAGAATCAGGAGCGAAAATCCAGTACAAACCTGGAAGAGAAAATATTGTCGCTGACGCACTATCACGACAATACTGCTACGAAATAATCGACGATGAAACGGAAAATTCCATCCATTCTTCACCGAGTTCACCAATCGATGAAATAAAACGGGTCCCTAGTCCAGTCAATTCATATAAGAACCAACTCTTTTTGGAACCATCAAACATCAACCGAGTCAACACTGAAACCATTTTTGATGGATACGTAAAACACACAATTCAATATAAAGACATCGATGGATTGATCCAACAACTCGATATGACAGCACACAACAACAAAATTAACGCAATTTGTACAACTGAAGAAAACTTCTTCCAAATAAAGGCGAAAATACACCAACAGCTGCCCGAGAAAAAATTCGTCTTCACAACAAATCGAACACGAGACATTCAAGATGAAGATGAGCAAATCTTCATAATTACCAAAGAACATGAACGAGCACACCGAAATCATCGTGAAAATTTGCTTCAAACTCGCCAAAAGTATTTCTTTCCTGACATGAAAAAGAAAACTAAAGCTTTTGCCATCGGGTGTGAAATCTGTAAAAAGCAAAAATTCGATACACACCCAACGAAGCATGAAATGAAAGCAACACCACTACCTAAGTACGTCGGTGAATACATCCAAATCGATATATTTCACGCTGGAAACAACATCTATTACTCAGCGATCGACCGATATTCAAAATTCGTATTCCTGAGACGAGCTGAGAATAAACTCCACGCAGAAAAGGTGATATCCGAAATACTTCAGCTGTTCCCGAGATGCCAGCATTGTATGACTGATAACGAAGCCATTTTCACCTCTTTTGCAGTAAAAGCATTGATGAAAGAAAAGAATATCAGTCAAACTTTAACACCGAGCCAGCATTCAACAACGAACGCACAAATCGAACGAATACATCGAACAATAATCGAAATTGGAAGATGCCTAGCAGAACAACGATCACTCAGCTTCGAAGAAATAATCCTGGATGCAGTAACCGAATACAACAACACGATGCATTCAGTTATCAACGCAAAACCAATCGAAGTTTTTTTCAATCAAGAAAACTTCCCAGAGGTCCCCCAATTACTGAAGAAAGCACAAGAAGTTATGGTCAAAAGTGAAAATCGAAACCGCCGACAAAAAGAATTTAAAGAGGGAGATGTCATCTTCGCAAAAAATAACCGCCGCGATAAAAGATCACCGGTATACATCAAACATGTTGTTAAAACCGACAACGGACCTACTGTCACAACAATGAGAAACAGTAAAATCCATAAAGACAACATACGAATGAATTCGAGGACGAATAATTTTTGAGAAAAGAGAAGAGTGAAGGGAACATAGCAAGCGAAAGTAATGAAACAAATGATTGCTATGATTATTTAGCTTAATCAAATATTTTTGTTAGATTTAAGATATTGATCATAATATGCTTTGTAAAATGTGTCGCTCTAGAAAAGATATAAAAGGCGAGCAATTGAACACATAGTTTCAGTTTGAAAGTTACTGCGAACTCAATCACAAGTAAAATAAAAGAAACAAAATAAAACTTAAGTGTTTTATTTAAAATAAATAAATCCTTTCTTGGACAATTAACTTTTGTCCCTTAACTCGCGCACCTAGTTGTCACTATTCACACTAATTACTGACAACTGAGTAAGACATAAGAAAAAGTTGTTGTGAAATTCAATTCCTATTCATTTTCTGTAGTTTTGCCAAATAGTGACAAAAGTCAGCCCACAGTGGCATCAATATTCGCTAACCAGTCAAATGTGTTGGAAGATGAGAGTACTACTGACACACAAGAAAGTAAAAACATCGTTCGAATTGATTTGCACCAAGTGAAATATAAAACAAATTCATATATATGATTTATGGTAAAAACAAAATTTTGGGCAGTACTCATTTTCGCTTATCTGAACCACGTGTAAAATTGCCATTATGTTGAACCGAATTTGCATTTTGACCAAAGTTGTTTGATTGATTACGCTTTTGTGAGTTATTCGCGTATTGTTGACCATTTGCATTGGAATCGTTTCGATCCAAGTTAATTCCGGGGTTGAAAGTCGAATTTTGACCGTCATTATCGCGATTTGAATGGTTTATATTCGCTAAATCACTTTGCTTTTTACGAAATTCGGATTCTTTGTGTGGACCTTTAGAACAGTGACTGCAAAGCTGTTGACGTGGATTTGATGTGAGAGTGGTCTCAAAACGTTCGACTGAAATGTCAATCAACTCCTGCAAATCGCGTGTCTGGATGTTTTTAACGAAATTGCGCAAGTCGCTGTCAAACAGACCATTTTCAAATGCCTTTCTAGCGGCTCTGTCATTGATTGTGATCATGCCTGGATCCGCATTGGCACCGAAAAGAAGTTCATGTCGTACAACAGGTTTTTACAGCGGTTTGCGAATTCAAACAACGATTCACCCGATTTTTGTTTAAC
>NW_022597982.1:0-9051 GCF_009176505.1 Sitodiplosis mosellana
TGAAGTTAATATTTGCAAAGTGTGCATTCATGTCCTTATAGTTGGCACGCTTGAAATTGAATGCCTTTGTTTTGATGTTGGCCTCGGTTGTATTGTTTCCATGCCACTCAAATGTGGCTACTATCGGTGGATGATGATCTTTCACTTCCGTCAGTGCGTTAGCCTCGTTAACACGCTCAATTGAGATGTTGGTAAAATCATTAGTAAAGAACAGGTCCAATAGTCGTTCTTTTGAATCATTACGTACATGATTTACCTGATGAACTCCCATGCTCATGAGTCCCTGGATGAAAGTGGCCGTGTACTCCGGTGCAAATTTAGTTGGAATCATGATGTTGTCATCGTCGCTATCAATTGACAATTCAACATGCGGCAGATTAAAATCACCAACAAAAATAACAACATCTTCAGGATCGGTAGCGATTTTGTGCATGGCTGTTAAATGTGATTCGTAGACTGTTTGCGGTGAATTTGGTGGAATGTATGCACAGTAGATATAGATGACATGTGATTTAGTAGTAGCTTTCACACAAACGTATTCCAAATCGTCAGCACCGGAAATTATTATCTCTTCACTGGCGAATTTGTCATTTTTGGTTGCAATTAGTACACCACCGCCGCGTTGAAAAAGACTATCCTTACGAAAAACAGAATATGAATCGTCAAAAAATTCAGCATCATAAATATCATTTCTGAGCCACGTTTCAGTTAATATTATCATATCGTGATCGCAGGAAGCGGCGGTACAAAAGAAGCGTTTGTGTTTGTTGCATATGCTACGACAGTTTTGGTAATAGATTGTACACAAAACGCAGTGATCATCCGATGTGCATGACTTTAGTTGCAACATCGGCGATGAAAATCGTGACGATTTCCTTCGTAGTAACCTGTGCAGCCGTTGTGCTGTCTCTTCACAACGGGTTGAGGCTGACGTTGGAGACAACAGCTCTTTTGGCACAATTTCTGCTGATTGCGTTGGCGCCGACCCCTCCGTGGGCGCTGTAGTGGTTGTTTGTTGCAATTCTGGTTCGATGCATTCATTGCTGGTTCCAACCGTTGGTTTCTCACTGTGCCACTGGAGTTTTTTGACTTAGTTTGAGCGGCCTTTGCTGATAAATTTTGTAGTTGCAACCGAATTTGATGGTTGTCATGAGTTTTGGGAAGGTTTGCCGGTGCAGATGACTTCACAGACTTGACCTGAAATTCGGTGGCTTTGATTTTCTTGGGCCAAATACCTGCCGCTATTACCTTGTCAAAGTGTTGGCGAGGAACATCGAGTTTGAATGACACGAATGACAACTCCATTTTGTTGTCTTTCTTCACGAGCTTGGTAATTTTGAAATCACTTGTCAAAGGTCGGACAGTTTCAATGCTATTCAAGTGATTAATAATGTCGGCAGGCTCGGTTGTCGGTAGAAATTCGATTAAATAAACCGAGCGCATCAATATAGTATCAACGGGCTTTGAATTTGCACCGTTTTGTCCACTGTTCCCACTGGCATCACGACTAAAAACCAATTTGCACAGCGGTGAAGTGTCACTTTGCTCTTCATCTGAAGAGTTCAGTTCTTCCGAGTCAAGTCTGGGCCGCTTGCTTTTATTCCGCCGTGAAATGTTTACATTTTGCAAGTCTACAAGCGGTAAACCCGAGTTTGACACGTTGTCCGATATTTGCTGCTGAATTTGGGTTGGTGCCGGAGTTTCATCCATTGGCTCAGTACGTGAGTTTGCCGATTTATCGGCTTTGTCCGAACTCTCGGAGCTAATTTCGTCAGAATAAAGATGTTTGAGCTGGTTTAATTTGTTCCATATTGGCTCCAGCATTGTCAACAGCTCAGCGATTTGGCTTTTAACCTCACAGCTCGATGTACACATGTTTACAGTCAGTCAGTAGGCAACAACAATAACAAGTAAACAGAACGAAGAAAAACTTGAAGAAATTATACACTGAAACTGTACACAAAAATAAATTTCGAACGAAAACTTTATATTGCTGAGGTAAAACCGGACTTAAACTTTCAATTTGATGTAAAATATCGTACGATTAAGACGAAAAACAATTTAAAAACAAACAAATTTGTTGAAAATAGACGGAGAGAAAAAAAAGTAGACGTCTAATTTGACAGGTGTTGCCATTGATTGCTTTCTGGCTCATACCTGTCAAACAGAACACAATTCGTAGAGTATGAGAGCAGCGAGTCAAACGAATTTAACGTATCATCTGGCGTACCACAAGGAAGTCATCCAAGGGGGAAATCACTCAAAAGTAATATCAAATAGAAAAGTAATACCTCAGTTATTTCTAGTAATACCTCTGGTATTACTTTTGATATTTCTATGAAAAAAGTAATACCGAAAAAAAGTAATATCCAAGTAATACCAAGTAATACTGATCAATAGAAGTAATACACCTGGTATTACTTTTGATTTGTACGGAAAGTAATACCAAGTAATACCATTTATGTAAAAGTAATACCTAAGAGTGATTTGCCCCTCGAAGTCATCTCGGACCCACCCTATTTCTGCTGTAAATCAATGACATAGTGGACGAAATGGACGACGTGTTCATTTCCTTTTTCGCCGATGATGTGAAAATCGCTAAAATCATCCACTCGAGTTCGGATGCTGAAGTGCTACAATGGGCCATCGATAAGCTAAAAGCTTGGTGTGCTGTTACCAATTTGCACCTAAATCTCGACAAATGCGCCGTCCTTACAATCACTACGAAGAAAAAGGACATTATCGATACAAATTACAATTATGGTGATTTCACCTTCAAGCGCGTATCGGACCATAAAGATCTTAGCGTCCTCATTGACCAGAAACTGAGCTTTGTCAAGCACATTGACGCGATCACATCGAGAGCTACAGCAGCCTTGGGATTCATCAAGAGATTTTGCTACGACATTACCGATGTTCAAACGCTCAAAACATTGTATTACGCATTGGTTCAGTCTCATCTCGAGTACTGCAACGTTGTATGGCTACCAACTTATGCCATACATATCGACAAAATCACACAGAGAAAGTTCACACAGTTCGCCCGAAGAGAAAATCGCATGGCAGCCAACGGATGCAACATCACCGACTACAACAAGCGACTGAAGGCTCTAAACATGACATCGTTGGAACGTAGGAGAGTGAACGCTTCAATTGTGTTCATGTATGACATCGTGAATGGGAGTGAATATTGTCCCAATGTACGCAACGTCATAGCAATTGGAGAGAGCGTACGCTTGTTGACTACCTAAAAATCAGGGATGGGCTCTTGGACAAGCAAACCAGAGCTCAATTGCCTCAAATGTGCAAATATGCAAATAAAGTGGCTTATTCATTCAAAAATTCAACCAGCCATGTAAATTTTATCACATCAGTAATCGATCACTAAAAGATCTTTTCATCATAACTGTGATTTTTACACAAATTTACACAAATTTATCGTAAATTTAGCAACATTGACTGTGATATAGCCATCCATTGAGTTGGTGATAGACCAAGAGCTGTTGAACAAAGTACTTACTATACAAGCTTCATGTCAGATAATGGAATTGTAGGTGCACATTAAGGCCAATATTCAAAATATCAGTTTGTTTTATCTTCATTTGATACACATCACAATATCTGCTCGCCGATAACAAGAAAAAAAATCGCTTCACTTTTCGCTCAAGCTTTAAGGCAGATTTTTTGTTTACTGATAAATTTGTACAAGAATAATTCAAATACAAAAAATCTGCTCCAAACATTGTACACAACATTTTTTATTCCACATCAAAGTCTCATTCAATTCAAAGAAGTGAGGTTATGTTGTAATCATGTCAAAATGGATAAAATGCATTACAAACACATATCAACAATGAAGTCTTCTCTACTGAAGAAATTAAATTTGACAACGTGGACATTGAGCACGTATGCATTAAAGCGAGTCTACCAACACACAACATTTTCATTTACAATGCATACATTCCACCGAACTCATCCAACGAAATCTACGCTTTGCATCGTTCAGCCATTGAATCACTCACGACAAATGCCGATGACGTTGTAATAGTTGTTGGTGATTTTAACTTGACAAACGTTGAGTGGATAAATGACGATGAGGATAGCAACGTGCTTGTTCCCTCAAATTTCCACACCCAATGTGCTGCTGACTTCATTACCGGCCTGATGGGCCTGGGCCTCCAGCAAATAAATTCAATAAAGAATCGGAACCTCAAATTGTTGGACCTATTTTTCACAAACGACCATGCCAATACAACAATTTCCGATGCTACTAAACTGTCACTGACGGGAAAAATCGACTACCACCACCCTCCTCTGTTGATTGAATTTGAATGGCATCCGATTAACAGTGGTTCCGAAAACCAGAATAATACGCATTTCAACTTCAAACGGGCTGATTATCAGCGCATGAATGAATATTTTGCTGCCGTCGACTTTGATGACTTATTCGCAAACAAATCACTTGCGGAGAAGGTGTCATCCCTTCATGACGTGTTAGCGGAAGCCATTCAGTGTACGGTTCCAACGTATGTCCGCAAAAATAACCAAAAATGCCCATGGAAAAACAAAGAACTTCGGCATCTCAAGAACTTGAGGAAAAAAGCGTGGGATTACTGGAGACTGACCAATGATAAGCAGCCATTTGAAGAATTGCACGAGGAATTCAGTGCTAAAACCACGGAACTTTACAATCAGTACGTCGACAAAATGAAATCAAACTTGAAAAGTGATCCTTCTTCGTTTTGGCAATATGTTAACTCTAAAAAGAGCACTGATAACATACCGAAAACCATGCGATTCGGCGATTCCAAGACATCCAGCGAATCGGAGCAAGCAAATTTATTTGCGGACTTCTTCGGGAGCAATTACTCCACATCTACGACACCAAATAATCAACCGTCACCTCAGTCTGAGAACACCTCTTGTTTCCAGCTTGACCTTGATTTTGTCATGACTGAAATGACGAAGGTCAATACAAAGAAAGGTGTTGGACCCGACGGTATTCATCCTTTGATTTTGAAGGAGTGTGCTCCGACGCTTGCTAGCCCGTTGACTAAGATCTTCAATGAGTCGCTTTCATCTGGCATTTTTCCCGACGAGTGGAAACGATCGAGTGTATCAGCCATATTCAAAAAGGGCGCCAGATCGGACATTGGAAACTACAGGTGCATAGCAAAATTACCAACGATCGCTAAATTCTTCGAGCACCTCGTCAACGTAAAATTGCTTGAAACTGTTCGTGATCGCATCTCGCCTAACCAACATGGCTTTATGAAAGGACGATCTACAGCATCAAACCTTACCGAGTTTGTGTACTACGCCCAGAGTGGCTTGAACATTGGAGCTCAAGTTGATGTCCTGTACACGGACTTTACGAAAGCCTTCGATCAAGTTGATCACAGCATTTTGATCCAGAAGCTGGAAACATTCAATCTACCTCAAAACTTGCTGGCATGGCTTAAGTCGTACCTCGAAAATCGTACCCAATTTGTCAAACATGGAGCAAGTGAGTCGGTCGACTTTACAGCGTCGTCGGGTGTCCCACAATGGGGAGCCACCTCGGTCCAACACTGTTCCTGCTGTTCATCAACGACATCGTGGATCAAATGCCCCCAGACATCATAATATTATTGTATGCTGACGATATCAAAATTGCCAAAATCATCAAATCTCAGCAAGATTCGGAGATATTGCAACAAGCCATCGACAAACTTAAACATTGGTGTGACGTGAATCGGCTGCACCTTAACCTCAAAAAATGTCCAGTACTATCTATCTTGAAGAAACGTCAGCATTTGGATAAAAGCTACACCTATGGCGACCACACCTTCGACAAAGTGACTGAACACAAGGACTTGGGTGTTCTAATTGACAGAAAGCTATCTTTTGCCAAACACATCGACATGGTCACTTCGAAGGCAACGGCTGCACTTGGCTTTGTCAAACGCTTCTGCCACGATATCACCGACGTTACCACACTAAAGTCGCTGTATTTTGCATTGGTTCAATCTCACCTCGACTACTGCGCTATGGTATGGCTTCCATTCCACAAAATCCACAGCGACAAAATTGAATCCGTGCAACGCCAATTCACTATGTACGCTCGTCGTGAATACCCATCCGTGCATAACCAATACTCAATCACACCGTATGAGCAGCGATTGTCGGACTTGAACATGATTAGTCTTCGCCGTCGACGTGTCAACGCGTCATTGTCATTTTTCTACGACATCATCAACGGTAACGCTAACTGTCCAACAGTTAGTGACCAAGTCTCATTCCATCATGGCCGTTCGTTGAGACAGAGTGAGCAATTCAAGGTCAATGACAAGCACATGAAGTTGGTGCGCGAGGCTCCAATTCCTCAAATGTGCGAAATGGCGAACATGGTGCAACAATTGTTCACAACAGCTACCTCGAAGACGAATTTTGCATCATCGGTTCGCAAAATGGAGGACACCACTTTTGGATCGCTTTGCAAACTCAAATGACTACCTGGCTGCCTCGTCAATTTTTCATCCAGGTAACCTCATTTTTTTGTATATGTTCTCTACGAGAACACGTAGATACTACACACACTAATTATGGAATTACGATTTTCATGTTGCCGTTAAACCCGACCCATGATCTCAAGCGGACGAACCCATCAAGGACAACACAGATTGCCCGGTGCCATTTTCTTTGGGATGCCGCTGATTGCAACAAACATGAGCGGGGCTGAGTGCAAATTTCCAACCACCCGCGCGGTATTCAACTGAGCTCACACAAATCACGCAGCAAAAATCAATATTAAAATTCTGACGAATTATTTTCCGTACATTCCTTCCATATGTATTGAAATGATGATACTTATCTGTGATGTTTACACTTATTTATTGTAAATTCATTTTGTTCTTTGTTAAAGCCATCCACGAGTTGGCGACTTAATATTTTTATTATTGAAATCAAATTTGAATTATTTATCAAATAGCATCAAATGCTCTAGTTACGTTTCAAATCATAGTCCATGTCAACTCAATGCACTCTGCAATCAACATGGATTTGCCTTTACAGACGTAAAACTTCTCGTCAATTTATCTACCGGTATAAATTGAGCGACGACTTTTGCTGTCCTAGAGTCTCAAATTAACGCGTAATTAAACGCTTCACATAGCCTTTGTCCCTTGGAAACGTTTACCAAAGGTTATCTTGGACCGTTTGCCATAGACTAATATCAGGCATTTCCATCTTGGTTGCATGACTGTTTTCGTTTTCATGTTCCTACTATTGTGATTACCGCATAATTTACGAAAAGAGCATAGTTTTTAACGAGGCGAGAACTGATAGTTATCGAAACCTTTTGCTACTAATTGTTTATTATTTTAAATATGTAACAGTCTTGCACTCTTTTCCTGACAAACCTCAATCAAACCCCACATTATATTCAGCCAGAGCTTGGCGGTGTTTAATAAAATAAAAAAAATAAAAATGTAAATTACATGACAATTTCGGAATTCTCTACGTGAATTTTGTAAAAAATGTAAAAAATCAAATTGGATTTAAGATATAATTTAAAAAGAGTTAGAATTTATTTTAGAATTTCTTATGGTTGATAGGAAAGTGCTTGACCAAAATGGGAAATTGTCTGACCAAAATGGGAAAATGTTTGACGAAAATCGGAAAATGCTTGACGAAAATCGGAAAATGTTTGACCAAAAACCGGAAAATGTTTGACCAAAATGGGAAAATGTTTGACGAAAATCGGAAAATGCTTGACCAAAGTGGTGGGAAATTGTCTGACCGAAATCGGAAAATGTTTGACGAAAATGGGAAAATGTTTGACGAAAATGGGAAAATGTTTGACGAAAATCGGAAAATGTTTGACGAACCAAATTTTATTCAAAAAAATGGAAAAACAACACATTAGGATATAAAAATGTAGGTCTGGACCCATTCAAGGCATCTTGTGTTTGCTAGTTTTAAAATAAAAATAACTGGAATTTTTTATTCGCATATTGCGAATTGGTCTATATTGCATTCACAATTTTAGAGATTCTATTATGAGCTGAATCTACTTCGAATTGAATATGTGTAAATCGCTATCTCAGATTGGCGTTAGAGTAATGACGTGGCATAGTGTGAGGTGTTTTCAAGCAATGCAAAAATAAACGGTTTCGTGGCTCAATACACAATCGAATCCGATAGAGAACAAAAGTTCCCGACGATTCGATGACTGAAAGCAATTTCAGCATGGAAAAAATACGTTGTTCTAAGGAACACAGTGTAAAAAATGGTCATTCAACTCATAATACAATCTCTAAAATTGTGAATAAAAATAACTGTAATTTATCACAGGTTTTAGATAATTTCACTTGAAAACTAGTTCACAATATTTCAATATGGTATTCGTTTGAATACTTGAGCAAATCTAAAGAAAATATTGAGCATTTTAATATGAACTTTACCGCTGAACGAGAATGCACTATGAAATTTATTATGTACATATATTAATAGATGTTAACCAAAGAATATTTTTTTAAAATTATATAGTACAATGTATTGTAGTTCGTTGGATGGGAGGAGGAGAATTATGATTAATTATATTATTTATGTTGTGAGAGAGGTAGGAGGATTTTATCCCGCGCGCGTAGCGCGCGGAAACCCAGCCAGCGATACCTTTGATTGTTGTGAACATGACACTGAAGCGTCCGATTTTTGGAATGGATTTCCAACGGTTATTTGGCATTGGTCTCGCGTTTCTGGAGACAAGTGCAATTGAGCCAACGTCTGCCAAGCAGCAATGTGTTCTCGAACAACACGAATTGACTGAGGAGCAAAATATTCGCTTGTGTGACGCCGTGGCCCAAATTCCGAAAGTACCAGGGTCGGGCGAATTAAATTGCACAAAGAAAATAGTGCACAAAATCGACACGGGTCTGTCCAAACCAATATATGTCAAGCCATACATTTATTCGCCTAAACTTCAAGACAAAATTCGATCCGAAATATATCGTCTCATAGAAAGGGGAATAATCGAAAAAGTACCAAATAGTAGCTGGCTCAACGCCGTCA
>NW_022597983.1:0-5388 GCF_009176505.1 Sitodiplosis mosellana
AAGTAATGATTACACGCAATGATTGCTTTTTTTTAATTACATTTTTTCCATCGGCAATTCCTCAGCTCTGGAAGGTCGCATCGACTTGAAACTTGGTGGATATTAAAATTTATCTCCTAAAATATGTCTGTGTCAATTTTCATCAAAATCCGTATATTTTTTGTATGTTTTTTTAGTCGTTTTATCAACGGCTTCCACGAAACCTTACAAATTTTGTAATTGCACTTTTACAACTCTGAATCCGTGAACACAAAGAAAGGTACCGATCCCGATGGTATGCACCCATTGATACTAAAGAACTGTGCGAGTCACTCACCGAGATCTTCAATGAATCATTGTCAACTGGCCATTTCCCTGACAAATGGAAACGCTCGAACGTGTAACCCATTTTCAAAAAGGGGGCGAGATCGAAGAAAGAGAACTACCGTTGCATAGCTAAGCTCCAAACTGTGGCGAAGTTTTTCGAGCATTTGGTGAACGTCAAACTTTTGTCTCTGGTACAGGACAAAATCACCAAAAAGCAACACGGCTTCATGAAGTCCAGATCTACTGCACCTAATCTCACCAAATTTATCTACTATGCCCCGAGAGGCATAAATTCAGGTGCGCAAGTAGACGTTCTCTACACGGATTTCAGTAAAGCGTTTGGCAGAGTTAACCACAAGAGATTGATTCTGAAACTCAGATCATTCAACCTGCCAGACAATCTTCTTGCTTAGATTGAATCATACCTGTCAAACAGAACGCAATTCGATAAGTATGGGAGCAGCGATTCGAACGAATTCAACGTATCATCTGGCTTACCACAGGGAAGTCATCTCGGGCTCACACTATTTCCCCTGTTCATCAACGACATAGTCGACGAAATGGACGACGTGTTCATTTCCTTGTTCGCCGATGACGTGAAGATCGCCAAAATCATCAACTCGAGCACGGGTTTATTTATTTATTCACACTGCCAAACTGGCTGAATATTTTGGTTTGCAGGAAAACGACTCCAAGAGTCGTGAAAAACCTGATATTTTCGTGTTTGTACAATATATGGTAATTTTATACAATAAATAGTTATAATAGTCTTTCTCGATTGGTATATCAATTTGGTCTAAAAAGCATTGACACAAGATAACCTAACCAATACATGGAAATGCATAGGTAGCCGAAATGTAAACGGTCCAATATAGCCTAACTTAAACGTGTAAAAAATGAAAAACTAACTGAAGCGTTAACACTGTAGTGACGGCCCTAATGACTGCAAAAGTCATCATTCAATTTATCCAGCGGTGAAACATTGAAGAAAAGTTTTACGTCTAATCTAACAAGTCCCTGTTGGTATTTATGAATGTGTAATTTAGTAGAGACCGAAAGACATAAGAACAAATTTGAACCGTTGCGACAAAAAAAATTCTTCCAGAATATTTGAGAGTTGAATCGAAGCATGGCATTTGCCTACGAACAAAGAGCAACAACGCAAGTTTTTGAACCAAAGCGACACAAAGCAAATGTGAGAAACAAAGTGCAACACAAAAATTCATGTTGCAGTTTAAAGCCGAAACTTGCGTTGTGGCACTTTGTTTCTCAAATTGGTGTTGTTTCTCTTTGAATCTAATTTTGGTCTGTCTCAAAATTATGATAAGTTGATAACGAGTGCGAATTTCGATGTGCCGATAGCACCAATGGATTGGGCACATTGATCACTGTATGAGAATCGAAAAAAATTTAAATTTAATTTAAACGCAACCAGCCAAATTTGTGCCAAAAGCGCTGTTGTCTCCAACGTCAGCCTCAACCCGTTGTGAAGAGACAGCACAACGGCTGCACAGGTTACTACGAAGGAAATCGTCACGATTTTCATCGCCAATGTTGCAACTAAAGTCATGCACATCGGATGAACACTGCGTTTTGTGTACAATCTATTACCAAAACTGTCGTGGCATATGCAACAAACACAAACGCTTCTTTTGTACCTATGCTTCCTGCGATCACGATATGATCATTTTAACTGAAACGTGGCTCAGAAATGATATTTATGATGCTGAATTTTTTGACGATTCATATTCTGTTTTTCGTAAGGATAGACTTTTTCAACGCGGCGGTGGTGTACTAATTGCAACCAAAAATGACAAATTCGTCAGTGAAGAGATAAAAACTGCCGGTGCTGACGATTTGGAATACGTTTGTGTGAAAGCTACTACTAAATCACATGTCATCTACATCTACTGTGCATACATTTCACCAAATTCACCGCAAACTGTCTACGAGTTACATTTAACAGCCATGCACAAAATCGCTACCGATCCTGAAGATGTTGTTATTTTTGTTGGTGATTTTAATCTGCCGCATGTTGAATGGTCAATCGAAAGCGACGATGACAACATCATGATTCCAACTAAATTTGCGCCGGAGTACACGGCAACTTTCATCCAGGGACTCATGAGCATGGAAGTTCATCAGGTAAATTATGTACGTAATGATTCAAAAGAACGACTATTGGACTTGTTCTTTACTAATGATTTCACCAACATTTCGATTGAGCGTGTAAATGAGGTTAACGCACTGACGGAAGTGGAAGATCATCATCCACCGATATTAGCCACATTTGAGTGGCATGGAAACAATACAACCGAGGCCAACATCAAAACAAAAGCATTCAACTTCAAGCGTGCCAACTATAAGGACATGAATGCACACTTTGCAAATATTAAATTCACCGAATTATTCCATGGAAAGACAATCATCGAGAATGTGAACTTGCTGCACAAGACTTTGGACGATGCAATCATCAAATTTGTGCTTACTTACATCGTCAAGTCGATACAAAAATGTCCATGGAAAAACAAATTCCTAATAACACTAAAAAATAGGAAAAATAAGGCATGGAAACGCTACAGACGATCAGGCTATCATCAGTTGTTTGAATGGAAATATATTTTGGCGTCTCGTGAATTCGATAAACTCAACACGGAACTCTACAACACATACGTGAACAAAATGAAATCCTCGCTCAAGCATGACGCATCGAGATTTTGGCAATATGTCAATTCAAAGAAGAGCACCGACAACCAACCAAAAGTCATGCAATTTGGTGATGTGCGCACAGCAAACGAAACCGAACTGGCCAACCTGTTTGCAAACTTCTTCAGTAGCAACTACGATGACTCAACGACTCAAGGCGTTCAACAATCGTCTACCGATGAGTCACAGCAAACTGAGGAATTCCAGCTCGACATTAATTTTGTGCTTGAAGAGCTACAAGCCATGAACACAAAGAAAGGTACGGGTCCCAACGGTATGCACCCATTGATACTGAAAAACTGTGCGAGTCATTTGGCGGCTCCACTCACCGAGATTTTCAATGAATCATTGTCAACTGGCCATTTTCCTGACAAATGGAAACGCTCGAGTGTGTCACCCATTTTCAAAAAGGGGGCGAGATCGAAAATTTAAAACTATCGTTGCATTGCTAAGCTCCAAACTGTGGCGAAGTTCTTCGAGCATTTGGTGAACGTCAAACTTTTGTCTCTGGTACAGGACAAAATCACCAAGAAGCAACACGGCTTCATGAAGTCCAGATCCACTGCATCTAATCTCACCGAATTTACCTACTATGCCCCGAGAGGCATAAATTCAGGTGCACAAGTGGACGTTCTCTACACGGACTTCAGTAAAGCGTTTGACAGAGTTAACCACAAGAGATTGATTCTGAAACTCAGATCGTTCAACCTGCCAGACAATCTTCTTGCTTGGATCGAATCATACCTGTCAAACAGAACACAATTCATTAAGTATGGGGGCAGCGAGTCTAACGAATTCGACGTATCATCTGGCGTACCACAGGGTAGTCATCTCGGACCCACACTGTTCCTGTTGTTCATCAACGACATAGTGGACGAAATGGACGACGTGTTCATTTCTTTGTTCGCCGATGATGTAAAAATCGTCAAAATCATCCACTCGAGCACGGATGCGGAAGCGTTACAGCGAGCCATCGACAAACTAAAGGTTTGGTGCGACGTAAACAATTTGCACCTGAACCTTGACAAATGTGCCGTCCTTACAATCAACACAAAAATGAAGGACACCATCGACACTAATTACATATACGGTGATTTTACCTTCAAGCGCGTACTGGACCACAAAGATCTCGGCGTCATCATTGACCAAAAGCTTAGCTTTATAAAGCACATTGACGCGGTCACTTCGAGAGCTACAGCAGCCTTGGGATTCATCAAAAGATTTTGTTACGACATAACCGACGTTCAAACGCTCAAAACACTATACTACGCACTGGTTCAGTCTCATCTTGAGTATTGCAATGTTGTATGGCTGCCAACTTATGCCATACATATTGACAAAATCGAGAGTGTTTTGGGAAAGTTCACACAGTTCGCCCGAAGAGAGTATCGTACAGCTGCCAACGAATTCAACATCACCGAATACAACAAGCGACTTGAGGCGTTGAACATGACATCGTTGAATGGGATCGCAAATTGTCCCAATGTACGCAATGACATCGCAATTGGAGAGAGCGTACGTAGGTTAAGGCAAACAGACTACCTAAAGATTAAAGATAAGCTCATGGACAAACAAATCAGAGCTCAAGTGCCTCAAATATGCAAGTTTGCAAACAAATTGGCTGAACAATTCAATAACTCAACCAGCCGTGCAAATTTCATCTCGTCGGTATGCAGCGAACTAAACCAAAAATTTAATATTAAATATTGACAAATTGTTATCTTACATCCCTACGAAATGTATAGAAATAATGATATTTATCTGTGATTTTTACACAAACTTTAAAATAAGTAGCAACATTAACTGTGATATAGCCATCCTCTGAGTTGTTGATTAGCTTTGACCTGTCATTACTTTATAATGGAAACTACCATTTGTGTCAATGTATTTGCGAAAATCAGAATACTTTTTTATATCTTTCGGTCTCTACTAAATTACAAATTCATAACTACCAAAAGGGACTTGTTAGACTAGACGTAAAACTTTTCTTCAATATATCACTTCTCTGTTAAATTGAAAGATGACTTTTGCAGTCATTAAGGCCGACACTAATATGTTTAACGCTTCAGTTAGTTTATCTTTTCTCAAACGCGTTTTTAGATTATCTTGAACCGTTGACAATTTGGCTTCCTACTCATTTCCTTGTATTGGTTAGGTTTCTTTGTGTTAAATTTTATAGACCAAACCCTAAGTCAAATCGAGAAAGACTATAACTAACTAACTATTGTACGAAAATACCCTATATTGTACAAACACGAAAAGATCAGGTTTTTCACGACTCTTGGAGTCGTTTTCCTGCAAACCAAAATATTCAGCCAGTTTTTGGCGGTTGTTTTGTTTTGGTTTTTTCTTTTCACTTCAAATGGAAACTACATT